>NC_058133.1:279499024-279597029 GCF_016433145.1 Gracilinanus agilis | reverse complement strand
TATATATATATATATATATATATATATATATATAACCAGGGCATATGTATGTCCAGGGGATATATATTCAGGGGATGTCTTATTTCCTCAGAGGGCAGATAGTTGGCATAGTGGACAGAGTTCCAGGCCTGGAATCAGGAAGACTCATCTTCTTGTGTTCAGATCTGGCCTCTGACACTTACTCAGAGTGTGGGATTCTGGACAAGTCATTAAACCCTGTTTACCTCAGTTTTCTCATCTGTACAATGAACTAGAGAGAAAGTAATGGGAAATCACTCCAGTAACTTTGCCAAGAAAAACTCAAATGAGGTCACACATGGCCAGAGACAACTAAAATAATTCAACAACAACAACAATAAATCTACTTGGTTAGATAGAAAGTCTTCAGAGGGTAGGAACTACTCCTAATAACAACCATATTTTTCATTCACATTTACAGAGCAAGTTACAATTTATTATAATATTTTGAGGTCATTAGTGCTGACAACTAATGTCCCTATTTTACATATGAGGGAACTGAGGGTCAAGGAGAAGTGACTTACCCATGGTGAGTTATAACTGGTAAAATTACAGAGCTAGGAGAATGAATCTAGGTCTTCAGATTCAGGATCTGTCTAGCATGCTACCCTATGTCAAGAAATTTCATTGTTTGCAGAAAAAAACATATGATTTATCACTTGCTTATTTGAGTATATGATGCGGGGTTTTGGTTTAAAAGATATTAAAAAATGTAAAAAAAATTCTTACAAAAATGAACACTATGGAAATAGATTTTGAGTGATAATACATATAAAACCCAGTGGAATTGCTTGTCAACTCTGGGGGGGGGAGCATGATGAAAGAAGGAAGGGAGACAACATGAATCATGTAACTATGGAAAACTTCTGCATAAATTTGTTACTGGAATAAAATAATTTTTTAAAAAATAAATGCCATTTTTAATTTTTTCTATCTTAGAATGAATACTATATATTGATTCTGAAGGAGATGAATGGTAAGGACTAGACAATGGGGGTTAAATGACTTGCCCAGGGTCTGAGGTAGTGTCTGAGACCAGATTAGAGTACAGGACCTCCCATCTTTAGGTCAGAATATCTTTCCACTGAACTATAAGCCACCTAGCTTCCCCATGCCATTGTTGCCTTTGTTGTTGTTGTTCAGTTGTTCAATCTTGTCTAACTTTTCATGACCCCCTTGGACCATAGCATGTGAGGTCCTTCTTTCCTCCATTATTTCCTAGTCAGTCCAAGTTCATGTTCATTATTTTTCCCTGATGCTATCTATCCGTCTCAGCCTCTGTTTTCCCCTTCTCCTTTTGCTCTCAATCTTTGCCAGCATCAGGGTCTTTTCCAGTGAATCCTGTCTTTTCATTACATGGCCAGAGTACTTAAGACTCAGCTTCAGTATTTGGTCTTCTAGTCATTACCTACATAGCTCCAAATAATTAACTGACTCATCAAATTGATTATTTCATTGAAATTTCTGAAGTTGTAATCAAAGAACCTAGAGACCTCTCTGTCCCGATAAAGTAAACACTACTGACCATCCATTGGTCAGGAAGGTCTGATGGTGGAGCCTCCCAGTATATCTCTGAAAGGCAAATGCAGAAGGTGCAGCCTCACATTATGTCCCCATATGTCCCCACATACTCTCTACTCTCCATTGGCTCATCAATTAAGATAGCAAAAGACCTTGAGAAAATAGGTTGAAGAAACTGGGGATTTTTAGCTCGGAGAAGAGAAGATGTGGGTGTGGAAGACAGAGGCAGAGGAGGAGAATTGTCTTTAAGTATATGAAGGATATCACAGGGAAGAGTGAAGAGAATTGGTTTGCTTTACCCCAAGTGGTGAGATCAAAGAATTATGGTTAAAAATTTGCAAAAAGATACAAATCAGGCTTGATGCAAGAAAAAACTCCCTAACAATGTTGTTCTGATGTTTTTGTTTCTATTATGACCCCATTTGCGGTTTTCTTGGTGAAGATACTGCCATGTCCTTATCAAGTTCATTTTACATATGTGGAAACTAAGTCAAACAGGCTGAAGTGACTTGCCCAGGATCACACAGCTAGTAAGGGTCTGAAGCCATACTTGAATTCAAGAAAAAGAGTCTTCCTGACTCCAGACCCAGTACTCTATCCACTGTGCCACCTAGCTGCCCCAACCGTCCTAATAATAATTATATAAAAGCAGAATGAGATACCTTAGAAAATAGTGACTTGCTCTTCACCAAACATATTCAAACAAAGGGTAGGTGGGTTAGTTGTCCAGTATGTTGTAGAAAGGATGCTTGGTCAGCCACAAGTGGGATCTCATGGTCTCTGAGGGCCTTCCCAACTGTCAAATTCTATGAATTATTGAGTGCCTCCTCTCTGAAGAGCTGGGGAATCAGGCACTTCCCAGCGAAAGCATCAGGAATTCTGTAGACACTGAATTACTTAGCACTTTACCAACAGGAAAGCGCTAGCAAACAGCAACTCGGATTTCGCCCAACAAATTTTCAGTCTACTGACTGGCAGCCATATGGAAACTAATACAATACAGCCGGTAGACTGCTTTGCATGTTAGCTGCAGGGTTGTGAAAAGGTTACTTACCTTTCTTTCTGTCTGGAAGAAGAGGGGGCGGCGGGGGGGGGGGGGGAAGTACATGTTGCCCTATAGAGTTTTCACAAATAATGGTGAATTCTATGTGTAGATATTGCTTTTTCATGAATTTGTATTTATTAATGTAAAAATAATAGAAATTAGTTACATATATCTATATGGGAACCCCTACAAATGTAGCATATATATATATAGTACATATGTATAGCTAGTGCATGTATATATACATACACACATATATATGAATATATGTATATATATTAGTTGGTTGGTAGTTGTCCTTCAACTTGAAGAGGACCAAAATGGCATCACTGGTGATGTCTTTTGACTTATGCCTAAATTGGATTTAAGTGAGTTGCACAAAGTCGTAAACTTCACTCCATCTTCCAGAGTCATTGAAATCCAGTGGCAAGACAAAAGTCAAGATGACTAGTGATGGCCTGGGATGCAGTGGATGATCTTGGCATCTTTGAAAGCTGTCCAAGCTCTAAGCACTCCACAGTGCCTGCTTCTGCCACCTTCATGGCCACTGAAACAAATTTGTTCCAATATATGTATATAGGAATTGCTTGAGAACACTTCCAAAGTATTGAACTCATATCATTTTTACTTATAAAGGAAGCTGAGTCTAGCCAGAGTCTCACAACTAATTAGGAACAGAATTGAGACCAGAACCAGAATGGTTCTGGTGTTACAGTTATACTATTCTCCTGCCTATCTCACACTACTAAGCATTTATTACACAAATGTGGCAGGTATCATATTCAGTCATGGGAATAGAGACAAAAATAAAATAATCCCTTCCCTCAAGGAGCTTACATTCTGTAGAAGGAAACAACAAGTGCACATGGAACTATATACAAAATAAACAAGAGACAATGGGAATAGGGTGAGGCACTTAGAGTTAAAAGTATCAGGCAAGGTCTCATGTAGAAAGTTGTATCTGGGCTAAGTTTTGATTTGTAACACACTAGCTCTGAGTCATCTTCATCTCAACTCCTCACTTTGATGAGTTGAATCCTCTGAACTTGGCCATGTCTCTGCCTCATTTTTCTAGGAGTACTTCTGAGGAGTCAAGGATTATTTTTTAATGCCAATAACTTGAGCCCACACTGATGTACTTCCTCCCTAATTATCTGTTGACTCTTGTTGGGTCAGTCAGCCTTAAGTCACTTTTATAAAAAGGCATTAACTAAGGAGATAGAGTAAGAACAGCTGATACACAAAATACCCCTCTCAAAAAAGTCTGTGACATATCTCACAAATATAGGTTGAGTTCAAGGGAAAATAGGCTCAAGCTTAAATAGCACATGTGACAAGTGATTAGCTCATAGTTCTTGGTTGCCAGAATTCCTTTTCCCATTAATGGGGTGACAAGGAATGTGTCGCCCCATTAATATATGATAAATCAATATCCATCTTTCATTAGCTCCCATTGACACTTCTGTTAACTGATTTGGAGATGCAAACTAAGACACAGATAGAAAGATAGGAGGATCAATGCCCTCCAGATTCTTCAAAGTTCAAAAGGTCCTTTCTTGGCCAAAGGTTCAAATTCTTGGCAAGGTTGAAGCTGAGACCTCCTCTCTTACATTCTCCCTCCTCCCAAATAGGTGGTTCCTCTGCAAGGTTGTGTTGGAAAGCCATTCTTATTCAAACCACTCAAATGACTCAAGTTCTTTAGTCTGATCATTTGTAGATGACCTCTAGGAAACTGGCAGGTATCTTTGGTCTAGTACAGTGATGGGCAAACTACAGCCTGCGGGCCAGATGTGGTCCCCTGAAATGTTCTATCAAGCCACAAGACATTATTCCTAATCTGATGAATACAATGAGTAGATTACAGTACAATGAAACTCCAAAAAGTTGCCTTGGAAACAAACTGACAGATGAGCATTTCCTTTCCTTTGGCCCCCTCTTTAAAAAGTTTGCCCAAAACCGGCATAGTAGAATGTGATTCTTATAATATATGTTATATTATAACATAATATAATATAATTTGAAGGACTTTTCTCTCTTAGTCTAAAGACTGTGATTGAGTGAACATCATATTCCTTACTTTAAGTGAGTTGCAATTTCGAAAATCAAGTAACTCCACCATAACAAGAGGAAATTAGGCATTCTAAGAAGCAAAAACAAGGAAGAACTGCATTCAAAGTATAGAGAAGGACACATATTTCTCACGTATAGGTTTTAAGATGGAGAACAAAAGAAGAATTAAGACCATCTGAAGCAATATAAGGCAACTTTTGAGTTGCCTTTGAGTTATGAGGTAATAGTTGACACAACTTTTAATTAACAAGAAATTTTGAGGAACATATAGACTCTACTCCCAAAATTAACATTATAGTAAAAAAATAAATTAATACTATTCTTTCCTTGCAAGCTTCCTTTCCAATAGAACAACTAAATAAATACACAATTACATCTTTTCAACTCATTTTAGAGATCACATTAGACCTAGACTTTGTTCTCTCATATTGCAATGATCTTTGGCCAAATGATGCAATTCTGACTCTCCTTCACGAAGTAACTTGAGATCACTCAACATTATGTATTTGTGAAACTAGAACATTAAATAAATCCAGGAGTGGTTGAACTCAATGCAATGAAGAAAGAAAAAAACAAAAATAGTCAAGTCCTATATTTAGTATTATAGAGTCAACAACTTCCCATCTAAAAGTGGTTGATTGAATCTTTCCATTTTAAAGAAATCATTAGACTAACAAAAGATGGAATTTCTAAGCTAAAATTGACTGCTAACTAGCTTCAGGTCCTTGGCCACACTCTATGGGTCTCAGTTGCAATCAATTGTTCAAAAAACTCACATCAGGCATAAGGGAGTTGGACCAAGTGATCTTTAAGGCCCATCCACTTAACCTCTACAATTCAATGTCTTAATGAGTAAGAACTTAAGTCTTAGAAAGCAAGTTATCAAGCTTTCTTTAGCTATATATTTTGACCGCCCCCCATCAAACTTCTCCATATCCCACTGGATGTCTTCCTACTAGAATCTGAGGAGTACCTAGATAGGGATCTCCAGCCTCAGAATCTCAGATGAGTAGGACAATTATTTCCCAAAACTAAAGCCTTTGTCTACATGATGCCAAAACATCCATTCAGCTAAGTTTTTTTAAAAAGTCAGTCCAGATGTTTGGCATTGTGTAGACAAAACATCCAGATGCCTGAATGAACATTTGACTCAACTGTTAGAATGGACCAGATGTGTTGGCATCATGTCGACACACCCTAATTGCCTTTAGGGATGTCAAGAAGAGGTAACATGCCCCTTCTGGATGCCCTTGCTACCTGCATGTCTTCTTGAAATTGCAATAGTGGGTGGTAGAACACAGTTTACATTTTTAAAAATGAAAGAAAAAAAAGAACTGCCTCAGAAAAATCAAGTTAAAAATACCAAAAAAAGATGTAATGTGATATTTATCTGAAATCCATGTTTTGGGAAGTCACTGAATCACAGCTGTCTTGAGGCATTGTGGTTGCATTTCTAAATACTTCCCCCTGAAAATATTTCTCTTTCAACCAAAATTCTGGGCTACCCTCTCCCAGCCCAGGGCACAATGACTCTTGGAAGCAACAATCAGAACTAAAAACAGGATCTTTTCCTTTCCTGTTCTCCATACCTTCATCCCCACCCTTATATAGGTACACTCATAAAAGCTTAGCACTAGAAAAGACCTTCAAGATCTTCTGGTCTTATTTTACAGCTGAAATACTAAGACCTAACGAGTGAAAATGAGTTGGCCAAAGTCACATGGCTATTTGTTGGCAGGACCGTGAATTTAAAGTAAGTTTCTTGACTCCAAGTCCAATGCCCTTTTGCCATACCCCAACTGATGTCCCTGTATCAGTTTTCAAGACTTAAACATAAAAGTGTGTTGGAGAAAATGAGATATAATTCCAAGGATTTTCCCAAATATATTGTCAATAAAGAAAAACAACATGGAGTAGTAGAAAGAAGGTCAGCTTTGGAGTCGGGAAGAAGAGATGAAGTACTAATGTCTCTGACAAAGAGAGTCTTGAGCCCATGAGTAAATCATTTAATTTCTCTAAAGCCCTTGTCAACTCTCTATGACTAGAATTTACAGGCAAACTTCTGATCTGCATTGATGGAAAGAGTTTGCACACTGGGAGCCCCCTACACTGATGAAATCACAGAGAAATACCCAAATGCTTTTCAAAAACACACATACACACATTCTCAGTGAAATAACATTGTCTCTTTCACATATAATAAAGAGATCGTTCAGTCTAGGTCAGAGGACTGCTTCGAACGTTGGCTTTGGAGCTAATTTGACAAGCCATTTAATAATTCTGGGCCTTAGTTTTCTCATCTAGAAAATGAAAGGTTTGGGATAAATGGCCTTTAAAGACCATTGCAGCTTTGAATCTATGATTCTTCTGATTTTTAGGGCCTACTATGTCTGATGAGACAGCGGAGAAAAATATCCTTCAGGCTGATTGTTCCTTCACAGCCTTAGAAATTGGGCGGACTCAGCGGAAATGGAAAAATTCTTTGCCCTGCTGTGGGGCTGGCACATGAAGAGAGCTCTGACCTGGAAATGGCAGGCACCCAATAAGAAATTAACCAAGGGCACAATGTGGAAAGAATGCTGTTGTTAGGAAGAAGAAATTAGTGACTGACTAGTGGAGCTGGGAGAACTGTTCGTGGTGGAGTGTTTATTAATGAGATCAAAAAGAGCCACAGAGACCAGGACCTTCTTCCGTTAACTGGTCCAAAATGACACCTCTCCAGAAACTGAGGATATGATTAAAGAAATGAAATCTTGAAAATACAGTACCCCTCATTCTAAACTGTAAACTGGATTTAGAAAACAGTCTTCGTTTGGGTCAAAAGTTACAGTTCTACATGATATCTTTTACATATTTTCCCTCACAAGATAGGTTTGATGTTTTTGTTTTTATGTTTTGTTTGCTTTTCTTTTAAAAAAGGGGGGAAGAGAGAATAATAGTGTTAAAAACACCCTTCATCCTCCCCGTTCCCATCCTGCTTCTTAGCTGCCCTTAAAATATATTTTTTTAAACATCTGACTATTTTGTCCTCTACCTCGCCACAGACTTTTTAAATGATCCCTAGCTGCCACCAAAGGAGTGGTAAATGCACATCTCATCAGGATGCAATTAGAGAACAAGTAAAACTAGGGAAGGGGAAAAAAAGGAGGCAAACAAGTCACCAGTACCCATCCAAAAGCCATGGTGGAGTTCTAAGTGTTTCCAAGGGGCTGATGGAAAATGGTGGAGGGAGCAGATCATGGTGAGCCACTGTCCACTGTCCACACAAATATATCTCATAAAGTCGATGAGAAGAGCATCAGATATAATTCTCCCTCCTTCCCTGTTGACCAGCACCAGAAAATGGCAGAGAGACAACATGATTCAAATACAAGAATGAATTGCTTTTCTGTCCTTCTAAAAAAAAATAGAAAAAACCTTATGCCCCCCTTTTCCAACTCCCTCCCACCTCCCCAGTCGTTCAGCTTCCCCTCCCCTCTCTCCCTCCTCTCTCAGGAATTGGCTTTATTTAAAAAACGATATTTCTGCCCAGGCATTCAAAAATGCTGAGTGCCTCAAGCAAACTAGTAGAGTAAGCATGTTTCTCTACTGTTTCTTGGCAGGCTTCACAACCGGGGCCCTGCTTCCAATTAAAGTGCATGTGGCTTCAGTTTAGTATTATCATGAAAATGAAATTACCACTTTAGAAAAGTCAAGTTATTTTGGAAGTGAAAACTGCAGGTCAGGGCCCACCAAAATTCCAAAAAATTTGTTCAAGGAACATCTATCTCATCCCAAGTTCAAAATGGTCCATCTCAGGAACATCCTCAGGTTCTCATATGGGACCATTACTCTACCTATCCCTGCCTGGATTCTGTTCAATCGTAGGGTAAGAGAAAGATCAGTTCTGGCAGCATCCCTTTTCTACTTCCAGTCCCCAACCCTTTCTATTCCAGACTGTCACAGTACAGAGGCCTGCCATTAGAAAACAATTATGAAAAGCTTCACCTGGGAATTTTGTCATTCTTGTTTTCTTTAGAGATCCATCTGAAGATGCTCAGAATGTATAGCTTTTAAGCTGGAAGGGACCTCAACGACCACCTCATCCAATTCCCCACCTCTTAACTAATATGAGTTTCAAGCAGTTGAAATCACACGGGCAGCAGGCATCAAAGGTGGGCTTGGAACCCACATCCTCTGACTCCAAAGCTTCTACTTTTTTTCCAGTGTGCCATGATGTCTCCCAAAGCTCTGGGAATCACTAAACTGTAAATCTCTTGAGACATAGGACTGAGTCTTCTCATTTATCTTTGTACCCCTGTAATGAATTATACAGATTTGGTGCTAAATGTATAAGGCCAATCAATGAAGAGAGTGTTTATTATCTGGACCACTTGCTCATTCAGTTGTAACAATAATTACTTACCAGTTTGAAATGTGTCTTCTATCTTCAGCCACGTTGTTTACTGGTTAAGGCCAAGGATGCACCTTAGACCTTTGCCTTTCTATTGGCTAATAGAATATTAGACCTGGGAGGAACCTTAGAGATTTTCTGGTCCAATCACCTTATTTTCTAAATGTAAAAACTGAGGACTAGAGAAATAGGCATGACTTACTCAGAATCATAAAACTGGGTAATGGTAAAATCAAGATTTGAACCCAGATCTCCTATCATTTCTTTGTAATCTCAGTGATGGAAGCCAGTTATACTAGACCAGGTTTTTTGTTTTTTTTTCCAGAAAAAAGATATGCAGAGATACCTAGAATGGACTGATGAATAGCTCTGACTCTGTTGTTGCTGTAATTATTCAGTTGTTTCAGTGACATTTGACTCCTCCTGACCCCATCTGTAGTTTTCTTGGCAGAGATACTGGGATAATTTTCCATTTCCTTCTCCAGTTCATTGTACAGATGAGGAAACTGAGGCAGAGTTAAGGACTTACCCAGGGTCACACTATTAGCAAAAATCTGAGGCCAGATTCGAACTCAGAAAGATGAGTCTTCTTGACTCCATTGCTCTATCCACTGTGCCACCTATGACTCAAAAGCAATTCTATTAACAATAATACATGTATACTTACATGAACATACACACATGTACATACGATTGCTTTAGAATCAGACTATTCTTATGGATTTTCATCAGTCCATTCTAACTATCTCTGCTTTTCTTCCTTCTGAGCAAAAGGAACCTGGCTTAACTGGTTTTCATCATTGAAATTTCAAAGAGATGATAGGCAGCCTCAGTTGAAATCTTAATTCTGAAAAAAACAAAACAAAATCAAATTGTCCCATAATAAATTTAATTTAAATTTAATCTGCATTATTTTCCTTATAGCTTTCTTAAGTCAAGACAATCAACAGAGTAACAAGTCAAAGCATGATTTGTAGCATTTCCTGATTTTTAGGCGTTAATGCTCACACTAAAAAATTGACAACTGGCTCTCACAAACTGATAGGAAAAGGGCAGCTACTTGACTCCAGTGGATAAAGAGCCAGATGGGAAGTCCTGGGTTCATATTTGACCTCAGATCCTAGCTGTGTGACCCTGGGCAAGTCACTTAACCTCCATTGCATAGCCCTTACCACTCTTCTGCCTTGGAGCCAATACACTGTTATTGATCCTAAGACGGAAAAGTAAGACTGGAGCTGGTTATAATACATCCCTGGAGTTAGTCATCAGATGGAACTCTGCTAGAACTAGTCTTCCATTGCCAACTCCTCTTAGAAAATCCAACTGGAAAAAAGAGGTACACAGACGATATCTTTTAAAATCAGTTATAGGATAAAAGTGTCAGTCACACTCTTATAGCAGAGAGAGCATTGGAACTCCATGGCAGCGAGGCACAATTCATTTCCCGTGGGGGAGGGGAGTGGAGAACTCCACCAGAACTTGTTCCATCCAGTCCCTTTCCATAAGTCATTTTCTAGCTCCTTAGCATCTTCACAGAGACAAGTTAATAGGTGAGTTGAGTTACCTTACCAAATTCTCTGTTTACCTTTAATTGACCTATTTAAGACATTATTTTCAAAAGATATTAGTAGGTCAGAGGATCTAGCTCCCTCTAACTATTTAAGTATAAAACTGAACAACCCTTAAAATCTGTGTGCCATGTATGAAAAGTTAATATTTGTCCAGGATTTAGATTCACACAAGACTTCATTTCTCCAAATCAGGCCAAAATGGAAATTCATGCAACCAATAAGATGGCAGTGTATGTGTATCTTCTTGTATTACAGTCTACAAAACCCATTTCCTATAGGTAGATCTATTTGGCATGGGACTTGATCTATATTCTTTGAAATCTTGAACCTTGCAACACATTTAGCATCTCTTCAATGTCTTCCTTCCTTCCTTCCTTCCTTCCTTCCTTCCTTCCTTCCTTCCTTCCTTCCTTCCTTCCTTCNTGAGAACTATGCTCTATTAATTCTTGTATCAGAGGCCTGGAGTAGAAAAGTTCCAATCCCTGTATATTGGGAAATTAATGAGACAAGATCTTGGACCTCAGGTACCATCCAATCTAAAGATTTTTGCATTTTCTTTGTCCTTAGGAATGTCTTCTTTTCACAAATTCTTGCTAACAGGGATGTTTTACAAAGATTCTTTTCCTGTCTATGTGACAACAGTTAGTTAGTGCAGAAGGGCTGAGTGTTTAATTGGGCCACCTCCTAATAATCTATTTACTCATTAGAGATATCTTGGAATATTCAAAGGAGCAGCTGAGTAATGAGTTCCCAAAAGGGTATATTGGTACCTGGGCCAGGAATTTCAGGGTCTTAGATTTATGGAGAACATCCTTTGACCAGATTAGGATTTCTTGATTCAACAATTAATAAATTATTTTAAAAATAAGAAATATTTCCTCTTGGGAATTTCAATAGTTATAATCACTGTAACTAGTAATAATGAGTTTGAGACCTATATAAACCCTGACTTTGGTTTGGCCCCTCTTCCAAGACAGATTTTCTGGGGTGTGGCCACTGCTCATGCTACAATTTCTTGGAAGTACAGGTAAGAGTCAGGTAAGAAGTGGACACCAGAAGTAAATGTTCAGCCCTGAAAAGGGCTATTCAAGCTCTCACACCTTAGAAGAAGATTTCTTACAAACTGTTTTGTAAAATTATGTGTAAACAAGGGTCTGAGGGAAAGGACTCTTTCCCCTCGCTTCCTGTAATTGCTTCTATTATTATTGAATCCCAGGGATTGGAACCGAAGTGACTGGGATGGAATAAGGGAAGTGTGTAAATCACTTGAGCCAATCAATCAGCAATATTTATCAAGAGCCTAGGTAGGAAGGTGAAAAAGAGAGAGAAATATAAGATGTAATTCTTACACTTCAGAAGTTTATGGTTTAGTTGGAAAAAGAGATATTTATACAAAAAACAATATGGCTAACAAAATTAGCAATATAAATGCCTGGTGAATAGTATAGATTATAAGTCTTTAAGGAATAATTCAGAGTAGGAAAGCAAAGAGAAGGGAAGGCTTCACAAAAGAAATGGAAGAAAATGAAAGAATGAAAGTGGAAAAATAAAAAATGCAAAAAATGCAAAAGAGAAACTATACTTGAGTATAAATGAGTTGGAAATTGAGGAGAGATATTATATAGTGGAAAGGGTTCTGGTTCTAGAAGCAAAGAGCCTAGGTCGAACTCTCTCCTCTATTGCACATTATTTGAATGACTTTAGGCAAGTCTTCCCCTCACCGAGCCTCAGTTCCCCATCTATAAAATGAAGAGACTGAACAAGATGGATTCCAAGTTCTATTCCTGTTCTAGGATTTTGTGATAAGGATGACCAAGGTGTGTAGAAATGGAGAAGACCTTCTCTAGACGAGCTTGGAAGCAGCAAGAAATTCTATCTAGCTCTAGAAGAGGTATTACAGAAAGGAGCTGTTCGTTCTACATTTTCAAAGAGGATCATGGGGTGATGACTTGCATATGAATTGGACTTAAGTGAGGCAGAGTTGCACAAAGTGGTCTGCCTCACTGTTCCAGAGTTATCCAAGTACAGTGGCAAGACAAAAGGCAGGACAACTGCCTATGACCCAGGATGCAATGAGTAACTTTGACATCTTTGATGTCTGACCAGACTCTAAGCGCTCCACAGAGCCTGCTTCAGCTGCCTTCATAGCCACTGAAATAAATTGTTCCCTTTCACTCATTCCACTGGGGGGAAAGTCTTCACATGCTTTGGTTAGATATCCCTGTAAGTAAACAACAGGCTCTGGTATAAAGGCTTGCTGAGTCCTTTTCAGGGCTGCTCCTCCACTTTTAGTGTCTACCTTTCACCCAACTTTCACCTGCAATTGCAAAAAACTATAACATGCCCAAAGGCCACAATGCAGCAAAACATTCTTGGTAGACAGGCTAAACTAAGTTGAGAGTAACCAACAGGCATTAAACCCATTGGTGAGTTAGGAGAATGTCTTCCAGATGAGAACAATTTGTTCCAATGGCCATGAAGGCAACTAAATAAGGCACTGTGAAGCACTTAGAAGTTTGGCTAGACACTGAGGATGCCAATGTCATTCTCTTCATCCCAAGCTATCTGTTATGGATAAAAGAGGGGGTACATTAAAGTTGGGGGTGTGTGATCTCCTTCCCTTGCTGAGTGATGGAGGGGTAAAAGGTGATTAAGGTAATAGGATAGGAATGGAGGGGAAGGCTAAGTCTAGGGAGGAATGGATAAGGCAGTATTTGGATGGTAAGGGTGAGGTATTCAGGAGAGGCAGCTGACACAGACTAGACACTCAGATTAGAGACAGAGGACACTGGGGGGAAATAGGTTGAACCCTTCCAGGCAGGAAAGGTACTTTTACAGACACAAGGAATAGGGCCAGTCAGAAGTGGTTTGAATCTGACTTGAGAGCTTTCTTGTCAGTTTCTCAAGTCCTCAAAGGAGGAACCACAAGGCTCCTCCCTGTCAGTGAAACTGAAGGGATTCAGGAGGAAGTGTTGGGCAACTATTTCCTCTCAAGATGGATGCCTCCAGTTTCCCTCAGAAAATAAAAGAGAATTATTCCTCCCCTTCACCTTTGCCTAGTTTTCTTCCTCATAAATTTTCTTAGAATACTTTGTTTGGATCTCTCCTTTGTCCCAATTTTGTCTGTCTTGATTAAATGCCTGTGTATATGCCATTTCTCCCTTAAAAGACTAAATTCTCTGAGGACTATACTTTTTCTTATGGGCATATTACAACTACTTCATATATTTTCTGGAAGCTAGGTGACAAGATGATAAAGCACCCAGGCCTGGAATCAAGAGCACTGATCTTTCTGAGTTCAAATCTGGCCTCAGACATTTGGTAGCTGGGTGACCCTGGCACCCAGTCACCAAACCCTGTTTTTCTCAGTTTCCTTAATTATAAAATTAGGATAATAATAGCACCTACCTCCCAGGCACTTACTAGCTGTGTGACATTAGACAAGTCATTTAACCCTGTTGGCTTTAGTTTCTTCATCTATAAAATGAGCTAAAGAAGGAAATGGTAAACAACTCCAATATCTTTGTCAAGAAAATCCAAAATGAGGTAAAAAAGAGTTGGGTGTGACTGAAATGACTGAACAATGCACATTTCCTAATCCTTGGTAATTCTAAGTCTCTGTCACTCTTGTCTCTGCCTCTCTGTTTCACTCTTTGTATGTCTTTCTTGCTCTCTCTTCTGTGTGTGTGTATACATGTATATACACATATGTCTCTCTGTGTGTTTTTCTTTGTCTCTGTCTTAGTTTTGTCTTTCTGTCTCAATCACTTTGTCTCTAATTCTGTCTTTCTGCATTTCTTTTTCTACTATTTTCATCTTTGTCTCTGTCTTGTCTCTTTTTCTCTATCTGCCCTCCTGTCTTCTCTTTTTCTATACTCTCTTTGTGTGTCTCTGCCTCTCCCTCTCCTTCTTTCTCCTGTTATTCCTCTTTGAGTTGTGTCAAAAATCATTGTTCAAAAGTGGAGAAAAATGTGTGGCACCAAGTGCCAAGAAAAATTCTCTCAGCCCAATTCTCTCAGTGAATCAAATAGGGTGGGGGAGGGATATATTAATAGAGAAAACAACAGTGTGTGGTCTTTCTCACATATTTCAGCATGGATGGAAGTGTTTTGGGTCATAAAATGCTACAAGAGTGTGGCACAATCTTGAAGTCTTAACCTGTGGGTAGCCAGATCTACAGAACTCAATGATTCTTTGGAGGTGCTCCACCCTTTTTCTTTTGCTGAATTCTGATCAACCCAAGCATCACTGCCTCCACTGTACTGAGAGGAACACTGAGACAAGGTAGAAGTGAGCGATTCCCTTCAAGTCAAGAAGTTACAGAACTAATGTTTCACTGTTCCCAATGGGAAAAGATAGATCCCCCTGACATACTGAAATAAAACAAATATCTGAGTGCCCTTGAGCAAGTCACTGCTCTTTGGGTTTCAGTTTCTTTACCTATAAAATGCATTTTGTGTTATTGAGTTATGTCTGACTATGATTCCATTTGGGGTTTTCTTGGCAAAATACTGGAGTGGTTTGTCATTTCTTTCTCCAGTTCATTTTACAGATGAGAAGGCAAACAGGGTTAAATGTTTTATTCAGGGTCACTAAGCCAGTAAATGTCTGAGGCCAGATTTGAACTCTGGAAGATAAATCTTCCTGACTCCAGTCTTGGCACTATCCACTAGGCCACCTAGCTATCCTATAAAACAAACAGATCATCTCTAAGGTCTCTTTCAGCCTTAATGTTTTAAAAATCTATGAAAATCTTTATAGGTCTACCATCTAGTTTTGGATTATATCACAGAGCTAGATCCGGAAGGATTCTTGGAGGTCATCTAGTCCAAATCCCTCATTTTATAAATGTGCAAAGTGAAGCCCAGAGAGATTTAGTGAATTATCCAAGGCCATATAGAGAGTGGGACAGAGTGAGGCTTCACAACCAGCTGCTGTCTCCAAGTTTAGTATTCTTTCCACTACAGGAATAATTTATAACTATAAACATCTAAGAACTAAGATATTTCAGAGGGAAATGATGAGGTCTGGGAAAATGTGAACCCCTAAAAGTGAAGACATTTGCCTAAGATCACAAGGGAAGCTGATGGAGTCATAGTCCTGTGTCAGGATTCCTGAGCTAGAGATCATAAGACTTCAAGGTGAGAAGGTCCTTAAGGGATATCTAGACTAATGCTCTCACTTTATAAATGAAGAAACTGAGATTCATAGAGATCAAGTGATTTGCCTGGAAGTTACACAGCTAGTTAGTGGGAGATATAGTGTGGTTCCCTGGACCTCAGGAAGCCACCAGGCACAAAATCACCAGCTATCTTGTCAAACGGTCTGATTTTGAGAGTCTTCAACCCATCTCAACACTTAGCTAAACCAGGAAAGAAAAGACCCTTAGGAATGCAAGCTTCCGGACCATTTACCATTCCTGTTCTGTTCTGTTCTGTTCTGTTTTTCTCTTGGGTCCCAAGCTCTACCCACTCCAGAGCTAACTAAAGAGGTCTGAGAGTGCCAGTCATCTTTGTCACGTTTGGTTTCCCTTGGCTTTTTCCCTCCCCAACAGGGCTCACTTTTCCCTTCTGAAGACTCATGCTACCCCCAAAGACTCCATGCTACAGTGGCTGCCCAGAGCCCAGTCCCAGCAGCCTCAGCTAAAATCTCAACTCACCCCTTGCCGGGAGCAATCACTCTGCCCCCAACTAAGGAGGGAGTGCATGGAGGTGTCTAGGGAGTCCCAACCATGAAACCAAAAAACAGAAAAGAAAACGTCTCGGAATTGCTGACAGGCAAGCTCTCCGTTTGTGGATTGCAAGTCCCTGGAAAAGTGCAAACACAGAAACCGTGTCAGCTACTGTGAGAGGGCTTCTGGTCCTCTGGCATTCCAGTCCGTCCTGGGGCCGCCACCAGGGACAGCAGCCGGGGGATTAGCTGCCTTTAAATGTTTGCTTTCATTACTGTTAAGTGCCGCAGGGATCATTTCAATCATGCCCTCCCGTCAAGGGTTGCAGAGCTTGGCTAGACTAGGATAGGCTATATATTGTAAATAATGGGAAGGATACCTTCCGTCCCTGTCTCTTCTCTGCTAGCTGTGTCCGTAATGGAAAGAAATATTTGGTATATTCAGTCGTATACCCTTGCAGGATGGGTCCCTGCTATTTGGAAGGACATCGCTTGTAGCTTTACCCAAGGGTAGGGGAAAAGGAATGGAACTCAGACTCCTTTGCACAGAGGCCGAGTCATGCGATGTGGTAGAAGGTTGGTCTTACCCAGTTAATATTTGTCACCTCTTCACATTTATCTATCTATCTGTCTGCCTGTCTGTCTGTCTGTCTGTCTGTCTGTCTCTGACTATCTATCTATCCATCTATCTATCCATCTGCCCATCTGTCTATCTGTCTGTCTGTCTTTCTATCTACCTATCTATCCATCCATTCATCTATCTATCTATCTGTCTGTCTGTCTGTCTGTCTGTCTGTCTCTATCTATCTATCTATCTATCATCTATGTCTATCTATCTATCCATCTATCTATCCATCTGCCCATCTGTCAATCTGTCTGTCTTTCTATCTACCTATCCATCTATCTATCTATCTATCTATCTATCTATCTATCTATCTATCTATCTATCTATCTATCTAATCTGTCTATCTACCTCTCCATCCATCTATCTATCCATCTACCTTCTACATTCTTAATACACACTCAAATATGTGTGTGTGTGTGTGTGTGTGTGTGTGTGTGTGTGTGTATTAAGTGTTTAAGTGCATAGAGCCTCACTGGCCTGAAGTCTTGAAGATCCAAGTTCAGATTTGGCCTTAGATTCTTGCTATTTGTATGCCCCTGGGCAAGTCTCTTAACCTATGTTTGCCTCAGTTTCCTTATCTATAAAATGGCAATAATAAAAGCATCTACCTCCCAAGTTTGTTGTAAGGATCAAATTATATTAATAATATTTATAAAGTTTAATTAAGAAGAAAAAGAAGATTATGAAGTGCTCAGCATAGTATTTTTCTGGCATAGAGTAAGTGCTTTTTAAACATTAGCTGCTATTATTATTATATATCAGATATAGATATGCCTTGCACATTGTAGGTGCTCAGTAAGGGCTTGCTGAATCAGATTATCCAAGATAACTGGAGTAATCTAATTACCTCCTTGCCTCCTCACTCATCACCATGTAAATTGGTTTTAAATTGACAGAAGGGTCAAGTTAGGACTTCAGGACTGGTTGTAAAAAATGGCTACTCTAAGTGTCTGTATACCTATGTCATTAAGCACACCTTTCTGGTTCTGTTCACAGCTAAAAATAATTTTTGTTATCAAAAGTACTAAGAATCAGAGGCTTGAATTACAAAGGTAGATTGGTATAATGGGAATGTTTTTGAACAGAGAAGCAGAGGATATTTGTGTGATCTTGGTCAAGTTAGATAACTTCTGTAGGTCTCAGTTTTCCTTATTTGTAAAATAAGAGTTGGACCAATGATCTTGGTCTTTTTCCCATTTGGAATCTGATTGGTTGATTGGTCTCAGGCAGAAGTATGCAAGTAAATATTTAACAGTCATCTCTCCAAACAAAATGAATAACAACAATGATGATGTAGTAGGACACACTTTTAACTCTGATTTATATTATTAACATTTTTTTCTCTTCTTAAATCTAGGCAAGCAAAAAGCCAAATCAATTTGTAGTTTGCTGATTTATGAAATATAAATGTTCAATAGTAATACTAGACAGAACCAGCTAAAATTGACTCTATCCCTGATCTATCACTTTGCTTTGTAAGCTAATTCATTCTTTATGTGACTTCAATTGTCCATGCTAGTTTTTCCAAGTGATAGGACTTATGCAACTAGGCCGTTATAAGCAAGGCTATCTGTAGAGTGGACTGGTTAAAATGAGAGTCTCAATACCAAAAAAATCATTGTAGGGCAGTGATGGAAAAACCTTTTAGAAAAGGAGTGCCAGGCCCTACCCACACCTTTTAGAAAAGTAAGGAATGCCCTCAGCAAGTTTAGAGAGAGATAGGGGAGTAGCCCCTGTGCTCTGCTCCCCTCCATCTCTGCCACCTGTGAGCCACCCATCTTACCCATGTTGAGCTCCCATTGGCTGCTGGGCAGAGGGTTGAGGCATGTGAAACAATGTCATCAGGCATGGTGGAGAGGGAGTGGGGAGTAGCTCTGCTCAAGTCCCTCTGCCTTTCTAGTAAAGAACTCAGGATGGGGGAGGGTGGCCTCATGCCCACAGAAAGTGCTTGGTGTGCCATGTTTGGTACTCATGCCATAGGTTTGCCATCACTGTCCTAGGGGGTTTTCCCTGTTTGCCAGATACCTAACTTCTTCTTGAATGTTTAAGTCAAGACTCTTAGAATCTGAGTTCTGAGAATTCACTTCCTAGCATCTTCACCATCCTAAGAATCCCTTTCTGCAGTCTTCACTTCATACATATGTTGCTATGTGTGAAGAAGATGGCGCACCCCCTGGGCCTGTGGGGAAACAACTAAAGGAAAAGCCTGATTTGGTTGCCTCATCCAGCCCCTTCTCTCAGTTTAGTGCAGTAAGTATTTAATAGGCACCTATCATATTCAAAGAGAGAGGCAGCATGGAATTGTCTGTGGAAAGTTGACCTTTGAGGCAAGAACACCTGGGTTCAAAACTTGCCTCTGGAAGGTGCTTGCCATGTGACCCAGAATAAATCACTAATCTCTCTGTGAGCCAGGAAATTCTCTAAGATAATACAGTGAAGGGGATTTTTGGATCTGCTTTCATTGGGAATTTCCTACCCTAGGGAATTCACAGGTTTTCTCATCTCTCATCTATATCTTATTCTCTCCCACAACATACGGGGCAGCTTCACTTCCTCCTTTCTGGTTAACATTTTAATGATAGCCTTTGCACTGGTCCTCTGCAGATGAAATACTCTGCTTTCTTGTCTAACCCAGAAATGAGGAGCACTAACCCATGCCTGCCCCATGAGAGAACTAGCTTGGAGAAAGCACTCAGAGATCATTGAGAATTGACCACATTCCTATGAATACCAAAGATGGTGTCAATTCAATTCAGTAAGCCTTTGCTAAACCTCTCTAATACATCCTACTCTGTGCTAGGTGTTGGGGATACAAATACAAAGGTGAGACAACCCTTGCCAGGTAAGACCTTATATTCAACTAGGGCACAGATAAGTAAATACAGAAAATATATAAAATTAAAAGTCATTTGGAGAGGGAGGGGATTGGTAAAATGACTGAGAGATTCAGAAAAGTCCTAAAAAAGGCAGACAGTTAGGAATTCCCAGGACCTCCCTGGTTCTCAATCCACTGAGCCACCTAGCTGCTCCTGTACTTGATGATCTCAGAGAGCTCTTTATATGATCCTATATATACCAGTGGTTTTTATTTATTTTGTTATACTTGTTAAGTGAATGTCTTGAAGTAAGCCTCTCCATAGTGTGCCACATCATAATTGGCTATGTTCTTTAAATAGATCTCATAAGTCTCAGTTTCCTCACTTGTAAAATTATGAGATTGGTCTAAATGACCACCACGACCCCTTCCAACTATAAATGTGGTCTTCGTAAGTTTCTTGCTAGCCAAAGCACTCAAACCGAGCTAAGACCTGAGGAGGTGCACATTTGTGTAGACTTCTAATAAATCAGTGTCAGATGCTAAGTCCAAATCTGAAGCCCAGGAAAAAACTTTGGGAGTGAGGTTGGAGAAGAGAAGGAGGTAAAGGGAGTATAGACTGATAAAAGAAAGGAAAGAAGAAAGCAAAGAATGACAAAAGGAAAAGATAGAACAAGAGATGATAGACAGAAGAAGAAAGGGAAGGAGTCATAGATAATATAATAGGTAATGAAAATGGAAAGACAGAAAAATCTCTGAGAAATAATTCCAGAGCATAGAGATCTGTTTCTTGTAGAAGGCATGAGGGCTTCATTAATAGGGAAGTGTGTGCGTGTGAGCTGGAGTATTTATTAATCATAGTAGTGACTGGCAGATGAAACCAATGAATCCCATAACTTCCTCGGAAATTAACCACAGGGAATATGTGCGTGATGTTTCTTCAAAGTGCTGGGAGACAAAACAATCTCTCGTGGATGTCCCGGCCTCCAAGTCTCTCCCGTCCTGTCATCTCTTCTCACTTCAAAATTATCTCTTTTTTTTCCCTCATTGCTAAAACTACAACAGCCTTTCCCCTAGCCTTCTATATCAAAAGTAAACTTCCAAGATCTTTGTGCTTTTGACTCTTTTCTCCCCTTCCCTCCCCCATCTATCTTGTTCTCTCATTTTAAGCCAAGTCTTGTTCCATGGCTCTCTTTGATCTTTGTCTCCAAATTTACCTGCCTCAGGAGTCTTAATTTCATTCATTCCTCCACAAGCACTTCTGTTGCTGTTCAGCCATTTTTCTGTCACATCTTGCTCTTTGTGACCCCAAGTGCGGTTTCCTTGGCAAAGATACTGGGATGGTTGGCCATTTCCTTCTTCAGCTTATTTTACAGATGAGGAAACAGAGACAAACAGGGTTCAGTGACTTGCTGAGGGTCACACAACTAGTAAGGTCTGAAACCAGATTTGAACTCAAGAAGCTGTTTGCCTATTTTCTGGCCTGGTACTCTATCCACTGCACCACCTAGCTACTCACAAAGACTTACTGGACACAACTTATGCACAGGGGTAGTTTGGGGGAAGGGAGAAGTAGTACTGTGCTAGACTCAGAGGATGTAAAGTCTGGAACAAAAAGAGCCTCTACCCTCAATGGGGTTTCTGATCTCCTTGAATCCCCATACAACTCTGTCGGTTAGAGCATTTATCCATTCCTAGCAACATCATTTTCCACATTTATTTTTATATAGAATTCTTGCTTTTATGGGTTGGATCAAAGAGATTCTGAAGTTTCTGCTGATTCTATGATTCTAATAAATCTATGTGAACTTCCATCTGTTTTTTAGAGGGACGTTGTTAGACATTAACAATGAATAATATTTTCTACTATGAATAATAATAATAATAATTCACCTAATATTAATTGACATTTAAATAGTGCTTTAGAGTTTATGAGGTGATTTATCTAAACATTTTCTTATTTGAGCTTCAGAATATCTTTATAAGGCACTAGAGAAGAATAAAAATGAAACATGAATGTAGAGTATAACATATAAAATGTAAATAACCTCATAAGGCACCATGGAAATATAAAGATAAAACATAAATGTATAATATGATATATAAAATATAAATATCTTTATAAGGCATCATGGAAATGTAATGATAAAATATAAATATATCATATAATATATAAAATATAAATATCCTTATAAGATACCATGGAAATATAAAGACAAAAAAAGACTTAGTTCTTGGCCTCAAGGAGTTTACAGTTGATTAGTGGGAATGGGAGGGATACTTATTTATAATCACCAATAATGATGGTATAAAACAAAATGGGATGGAGGCAAAAGACATTTCAGAATAAACAAATTCTTGCCATCTTTGAAAAGTTCAGGGGATAGAAGGGCTAGGAAAATTTGCCTGTGCAAGGCACTCCAGGAGACATAAAGATAAAATTATTATATCTCCTGTCCTCAAAGAATTTTACCATGTGGGTCAGGCAAGGGGCTCACATAGATTTCGATTCTGAGATTGTTCTTTTTCAGTTGAGTCTAACTCTTTGTGATCATGTGAGGTTTTCTTAGCAAAAAGAATGGAGTGGTTAGCTATTTCCTTCTCCAATAGATTAAGGCAAACAAAGATAAGTGACTTGCCTAGGGTCACACGGTTAGAAAGTGTCTCAAGCTGGATTTGAATTCTGTCTTCATGACTCCAAGCCCAGAATTCTGTGCACTGAATGATCTAGCTCCCTGAGGACTAGGGCTTAAATTCTTGCTACTTTACTAGCTGTGACCTTGGGCAAATCATTTGATTTCTTTATTTCTCAGTTCCTTCTTTTGGAAAAGGAAGGGGCTAAACTAGATGACTTTGAGATTCTATTGAATACTAAATTTGTGATCCTATGTTCTAGGTGCAGGATGGCCATTAAGCATTCTAGAGATCCAGATAAGGAAGAGATCACTTCCAGACAGAGTTTACCATAGTTTATGTCTAGAACTGGATGAGATATTAGAGATCCTATAATACAACCCTGAAACCAAGACATCCCCACTCTGAACCTCACCAAGAGAAGAAGATAATAGCTCAAAGTAACTACTCACACTAGTGAGAAGCAAAGGCAGAATCTGAACCCAGATTCCCTGACTCAGGCTAGGGCATTTGCAATGGGCATGATACAGTATGCAAGGATGCATAGCTTCTTCTGGTTATCATTTTTATACATTTTATTTTTCCTCCTAAGCATAAGTCTGCTCCCTCTCAGTCTCAGCCCACAAGATTTCTAAGGTATAAAAGCCTGTATTGGGGGTGATTAACCTTCAAAAAAACTCATTGTAGTAATCCAGAAGTATGGGAAAAATCATATGGGAGGACCCCAATGTTGGAAATGCATATTTTCTCCTTATCATTATTCCTTGTCCCTAAATAAAAAGTAAATGGCACTAATAAAGATGTGTGTCAAGGGATGACTCTTACATCTGTCACTCATATAAGCATCATAATTGTTGTTTTGAAGAAGATCTTGCAGGTCATGTATTGACTCTACTGTGAATTGGATATAAGTGAGGCAGTTGAACAAAGTCATCAGCCTCTTCTGGAGCCATCAAAGTCCAGTAGCAGGACAAAAATCAGGACCACTAGCAATGGGCTGGGATGCAGTGGATGATCATTGTAAGAGGGAAAAATATGAGATTGACTGTAAATTAGTAAATTTATTAAACCAAAAGTAATAGGAGGAAAATATGGAAAAATAAGAGAGATATAGGTTACTATCCTTATTGCTCCATTTAGCTTGCTATTCTGTGGCCACCATTAGGTCCCCCTAATCAAGCTCACAGGGAAGTTGGAATTGGAAGAGAAAAGAGAGAAATATGCTCTTGCCTCAGTTTATCAAATCTTTTCTCCATCACACATCAGGAGCCAACTGTGGCATTCTATTTTGCCTGGGCCAGCCAAGAGGACATAGCAATGCAGGGGACATAGTCCTTCCCCCATCTCATAATCTCTTGACTCTACTGTTGCCTTTTCCTGACTGCCATTCTACCCTTGTAATCCAATTCACTCAATGAGATTTCCTTCACACACAATCCTCATCTCCAGGTCAAGCAGTTAATAGATGAGGTCACCTGCTCTACCCCAGAAAAAAAGGGGGGGAGGTAAATTTCCTTCTTACACCTCGGAGTCTTTGATGTCTGACCCAGCTCTAAGTCTTCCATAGCTACCTTCATGACTATTGGAAGAAAGTGATCTCATCCCCTCATTCTGCAAGGGGAAGTCTTCATATGATTGGGCTAGACATCACCCTAATTCAGCAATGGGCTTGGTGTCTGTCAGTTACCCTCTACCTGGTTTAACCCAAGATGGTTTTACTTGGGTGTAGTCACATCCCCATACTACAGCTTCTTGAAGCCCCAGGTGAAAACTAAGAGATAATTGGGCACCAAGGAAAGCTGAGCAGCAATCAAAAGTACTTAGCAAGCCCTCGAACCAGAGGTACTAGTCTTCCCAGAACACCTCACATGCCATAACAACACTAACAACAACGACCATTTATATGGAACATTAAAGTTTGCCTAGCTTAGATTATCAGTTAGCCCAAATTGTCTAGCCCTCACTGCTCTTCTGCTTCAGGACCAATATTTGTATCAATTCTAAGACAGACAGCAAGGGTTTGACAAAAAAGCAGATTGTTCCAGAATAATAGCATTTCCTTTTTTGACAGGATTACTAAACCAATAAATGATGAAAATGCTAAGAATTTTGCAAAACTTTGGATCAAGTATTTCATTATTATTATTTGGATTATTATTTGGATCAAGTATTTCATTATTCTTATTGAGAAGATAGAGAAGTGTGAACTAGGTAGCAATAGGACCAGATGGGTTCAGAAGTGGGTGGAGGGCTAGAAACAAAGAACACTGTTTAGGAGATCTCTAGTGAAGGACGCAGGGATTTGTGCTTGGCCCCGTGCTGTTTCACATTTTTATCACTGACTTAGACAAGAGTATCATGAGTGTGTTCATCCAGTTTGCCCATGACACAAAGCTGAGAGGGACTGATAAATGATACACTGGATGAAACAGTCAGAATGCAAAAAGATCTTGACAGGCTAAGCATTCGGCTAAATCAAATAAGATGAAATTCAAGAAGGTTAAATATAAAAGCTTAGATACTTGGATTCAGCAGCTGTTCTAGAAAAGATCTAGGGATTTGAATGAATTATAATAAGTTCAATATGAACCAGCAGTGGGACGTGGCAGCCAAAAAACCCAAATCAAACTTGAGCTGAATTAAGAGAGAGATACAGCTTCCAGGAAGAGGAAAGAGATAGTCTAACTATACTCTTCTCTCCTCATTCCTCAATAACAGTACTGTGTTCAATTCTGGGCTCCACGATCGATTTATTTTTTTTTAATCCTTATTTTCTATCTTAGTATTACTTCTAAGATAGAAGAGCAGCAAGGATTAGGTAATCAGAGTTAAGGGACTTGCCCAGGGTCACACACCTAGGAAGTGTTTGTGAATTTATTTTTTAATTCATTTATGAAGGACATTTATGAATTTGACAGTATCCAGAATAAAACAACCAGAATGGTGAAAGATTTTGAGTTCTAGTCATATTGCAGCAATAATAATAATAATAATAATAATAATAATAACAGACAATATATAGATATTTGATAAATAGCCATTTAATTTAATTATATATCATGTTAAAATATATCATAACTGCTATTTATAATCATAAACAGATATAAATGATATATAATTACTCTGTAAATATAAAATACCATATTACCATAAATTATAGTTACATATAATTAGTGTAGTTTGTATTAAATACAATAAAAATAGCATATATTGTATGTATTATCTATCATATCACAACTATATAATAATACAATGTACATATAAGTGCATATTTACTATATAAGTATATAGTTAACAGTAATGTTACCATAATTATAGTAACTTGTAGTCAAAATAGCATGTAGTAAATATAATATAATACAACATATTTATACTTATATCATGGGGGTCTGTTAGTTGGAACAGTGCTGGCCCTGGAGACAAGACTCATCTTCCTAAGTTCAAATTTGACCTCAGACACTCACTAGCAGAATCACCTAGGCATGTCACTTAACCCTTATTTGCCTCAGTTCCCTCATTTGTAAAATGAGCTGGAGAAGGAAATGGCAAAGCATCTCCAGTATCTTTACCAAGAAAACCCCAAATGGGGTCAGGAAGTGTCAGACAGGACTGAAAACAATTGAACAAAAATAATTATATATCACATATCACAATATAGTATATATAATAAAATACTGTACATGTAAACATATTTTCTATATTGTAATATATAAGTACATAATGTGTAATTAGAAATCTTGAACCCTTGGACTTCATCTCCCAGAATCCTTTCCCCTTCATCCATGTTATATCCTCATGTTTGTTTATAATGTATGTGTAACCCCGTCCTCACTCTCTCTCTTTCTGGCAGCTCTGAGCTTGTTGCTCCTGCATGTGCAGTCTGGGAAACTTCTTTCTTTTACTGAGACTACTACTTTCCTTTTGCTTCGAGTTATTATTAATAAACTCTATAAAATATAATACTTTGATTATTTGGATATTAATTTTTAATCTTATAATAGTAAATATGCTATTTACTAGATAAGCATATAGGAAATGATACTATTATGTGGTGCTTTAAGGTTTTCAAAGTACTTTAAATATATTACATTAAAGTATGTCAACTCTACAAGGTATTATTTCCATTTTATGTACTAGGATTATTGGTCAAAGGAACTGGAGATGTTTAACATAGAAAAAGGAAGATTTGAGTGGAAGGATAGTCACATCAAATATGTGAAGGACTGTTGGATGAAGGAAGAGTTAGACTTTTACTGATTGGACCCAGAAAGTAGAACTGAGATTCTCATGAAAGATGCAAAGAGACAATTTACACTTGAAGTAGGGAAAAACTTCAAGAGATTGAGGGCTTACTCCCTCTCCATCTCCACTCATAGGTTCAATAACCTCTAGTCAGGGTGATCCCAGAGAAGATTCCATTTATGTTTATGCTAGTTTATGTCACTGCTGAGGTCCCTTTCAAACTATCAAATTCTGTGAATCTGTGTAATTGGGTTCATTATAGGGATTAATAATTTGTATGCACTCTGGGCCAGTGCATTCTCTTCTTACAGACCAAACAAAAATAATAAATCAAAGAGCAATGAATTTAATGGAAGCGATACACTGAAGTAAATACAGGGAGAAATCAAGAGATGGATCATTTTTAGCACTGCTATACATAAATGATGGCAATCTTTCATAGATACATGCTATTAGGTAAAGAAATATCCCTGAAAATTTCACAAACCAAGATGGAGTTCTGCCTTGATTCTAAGCCAGAACCTCTTCCTACCTGAATCCACATAAATAGATTTCTCCTAGCTTCCTAACATGGTCCAGGATTTCCATTGCTTCTAATCTTTTTCTTCTTGGCACAGGAATAGTGAGAAATACATGTCATCCTGAGTTCAAATCTGGCTTCAGATGTTTACTGTGTGACCTTAGACAAGTCCCTTAATCCTGTCTGTTTCAATTTTCTCATCCACAAAATGAATTGGGAGAGGAAATGGCAAAGCACTCCAGTATCTTTGCCAAAAAAACAAAGCACCCAAATGCGGTCAAAAAGAGTTGGATGAGACTGAAGTGACTTAAAACCAAAAATCTTTCTTGCATTTGCTCCCATCAAGACTGGGAAACTTGTAACTTTGCCCCACTCCTACCACAGTTGGCATCTATTGAAGCTCTGTCCTCTAGTGGAATCCACTGCTCATCTGGCTTTTAAGGCAACTTTACCCTACTCTTCCATTCCAGAAAAGTAATATTCTTTTTTTTTTAAACCCTCGCTTTCCATCTTGGAGTCAATACTGTGTTTTGGCCCCAAGGCAGAAGAGTGGTAAGGGTAGGCAATGGGGGTCAAGTGACTTGCCCAGGGTCACACAGCTGGGAAGTATCTGAGGCCAGATTTGAACCTAGGAACTCCTATCTCTAGGCCTGGCTCTCAATCCACTGAGCTACCCAGCTGCCCCCCAGAAAAGTAATATTCTGCTATAGAATGCAAGACCGTATCTCTCAGGCTAGTCCATATATGTTTGCTATGTCATTGATGGGTCAGCCAGTTCTGAAACTTCTCTGACTCAGTCCTCCTTGCAGAAGGTTCCCAAACCTGAGTCCTAGCTGAGTAAGAGAGCAAGTGAATTCTCTTCCCCTCTCCCATGCTCATAGATGAGCCAGCATGCACTCCAAGAGCCTTCCCTCCCACTCAGTCTCTCTGAGCCTGGGGATAAACATTCACACTCCATTTCCCTTTGAATATTGAACTCCCTTCATTCACTCTAATAATCAACCTCCAGTCATGCCAATAGCCCAGGAGGCCCTAATAAGCTTCCATTACACTAAGACCTACTGGAGGGGTAGGGGAAGAACAGGCTACTTCTGCCCAGCCAGTATTCTTGCCTACTCAGCAAAGTTCCCTATCTCTCGTATACATCTAAGGTCCTTTTTACCTCCCGTATTTTATAAGTTTCAAATTCTATGAATCCCTACTCTGTCATTCTTTCAAAACATTCAGGACACACTTTTCCATGCTGTTTCTTAGAATAATAGGATCATATACCTAGAGCTTAAAGACATTTGAAAGGCAAACCAGCCCAATGGTTTCATTCTACAGAAGAGAAAACTGAGGCCAAGTGACAAGGAATGATTTGCTGAAAGTCACACATGGAGTTAAGTATCACAGGCAAGATTTGAACAAGTTTCTCTTACTCTAGATTTTCCACTGTACCATGTTGCCTTTTTTCATCTGGTTGGCTTTTTTGTTTGTTGGTTTAGTTTTTGTTTTTTTCTTATGTGGTCCCTTGCAAACTTAGTCGCCATTCAAGAACTTGAGAGAAAAAAAAAACAGATCTGAAATACTGTTCCAGAATTGGGATCCCATGTCATCTAGGTTTTTGTAATTCTAGTAAATCAATTTTTAAAAATGCTTAGTATTAGATATCATAATGTTTTATTTACAAAGTCTATGTAAACGTTTTGGGGAGAGGGTACTGTAATGATGATCTTTATTTCAGGGAAGAATGAAGAGGGGCATGGTCCAATTTGGCATTTATTTTTTGCTTCATTCCAACTTAACTTTTAACTACAAATCTTCTGGTATCTCCCTTGAGAAAACAGTAAGATTTTCTATTAGCCTGTAATACTTAAAAGCTGGAGTCCCAACCAAAAAAAAATCACCTTTTTTTTCTTGCATTACAAAAAGAAAAATGAATTTGGTTCATTTTTTCCCTAAGATTTTTCTTTTAGGGGCTGGGGGTATGTAAAAAGGAGCATAGTGGAAATGGGCCAAAGGGAAAGCAGAGGGAAAGAAGAAAGTATTTTTTTTGTGAGGACACAGAGTCCAGATCCCAAAGTCAGGAAGCCATGCAAAGCCAAGGAGAACTGAAAAGCCTTGAAAACAAACTCAGAAAACAATGGGCACACAATTTTAAACCATAGTCTTTTGTGATCACAAGTCTTGCAACAACTCATTCCAGGACAATGAAGAAAAATAGACTAGACCCACATTAGCCACCGAGTACTACTTAAAATCTTAATTTAACTGAACTCTTTTTTTTATTTTTTATTTTTTATTTTTTTTTATGAATCCAGGATATGTTTCTGGCTTTCCGACTTGTCACATGATCTCCTGTCCAAATGTGCTGGTGCATATCTAGTAATGGACCAGCCAAAACCACAGCACTTTCCTTCAGCCTGTAGCTTGTTACTGTAACTGAACCATGATCCTTTCAGCGACAGAAGCACCACCATTAATATGTGGTGTAGCAACAATAACACAGGAGGGGATAAAGTTAACCATAGCTTTAACATGTATCTGGGAGAAAAAAAGGGAAAAAAAAAGAGGGGGGGGTCGGGCAAGGGGTGAGGGAGAGGGGAAGCCAGAGCCAATTCCGATCGGTTTATTTGTCAGTTCCACACAAGGCTGAAAATGAAACCTCCAAGTGTGTGGCGGTCTGAAAACTTCCCTTTTTCTCACCTACCGTGAAAAGCTTTTACCCGAGGACAAGACTTCCTGGAGCTTTCTTCAGGAAATTAGCAAATGCCTCCGTTTGGAACTCCAGATTGCACACCACCCACAGCATGGCCAGAAGGGGCCTTGGGGAACCACAACATGGAGAACAGTCTACCTCAAAGAACCTCTGTCCGCCGCTGCCAGAGGCCCTGTCCGCAGAGCAAGAGGGAGTTGCGAAAAAATGGCCCTCGTAGCCAAGTCTTGCCAATGGACTCCCACACTCACATTAGACGCTGTTCCACACAAAAGCACTGAACAGTTGTTTGAAAAAGACAGCTATTAACTCATCCAGCCGACGTCTGCCTGATGTCTAGGTCAGGAAGTTCTAAACAGCTGGGCTGGATGCACAGAATCTTAGCATTGGAAGGAACTTTCCAGGTCATGGAATGGGAATGTCCATGTCCATGCAGAAATATCTCAGACAACTCCCCTAACCTCATGGCACTGACTCATGATCATTCATTCTCTTTTTGGAACAAGCGTTCTTGACCAAGGACCTGGGGATGGATTTGGGAGAGGGGGGTCTATGAAAATAGATAGGAAAAATCCCCTCTATTTCTATTCATCTCTAACTGAAATTTAGTATTTCTGATGTGATAAAAAAAAAAGACACTTTATTCTGAGAAGGGGTCTGTAGGTTTACCAGACTGCTGAAGGGGTTCATAGCATTTAAAAAAGTTAAGAAACCTTGGTTTAGAGCAGGGTTCAGCAACATATGGCTCTCGAGCCATATCTGGCTCTTTTGAGGGCCAGATATGGCTCTTTCTGCAGGAACCATAAAGTCAATTTTTTTTCAGGCGCTGTTACAGGAGCAGCACTGTAAGCACTGTACGGCTCTCATGAAATTACATTTTAAAAAATGTGGCGTTTATGGCTCTCACAGCCAAAAAGGTTGCAGACACCTGGTTTAGAGGGTGCATCTCTTTTGATACAAAAATGTTTAGCTCTATGTGCAGGGCAGCTGGGGGGCTCAATGGATAGTCAGGCTGCTAGATGGGAGGTCCTATGTTCAAATGTGACCTCAGACACCTCCTAGCTGTGTGACCCTAAACAAGTCACTTAGCCCCTATTGTCTAGCCTTTACTGTTTTTTTGCCTTAGAACCAATTCATAGTGATGATTCTAAGAGAAGGTAAGGTTATAAAATTTTTTAAAAGCTATATTTGTCACTGAATGACCAATGGATATGGCTAGAAGCTGATTTACAAAAGTTCTACTTAATTGGTATTATGGAAAGAATGCTGGATCTGGAGGACCTGAGAGTGACCTTGGGCAAATCACTTCCCCACCCTGAGATGCAATTTATTTGCTCTGTATGTAATATATCATATGTGTGTGTGTGTGTATATAATCTATTTATGTCTATTAATTCATGCATTCTGGAATTTCAGTGGGTTCAGGGTAAGGGTAATAGATGACTACTAAGAGGCCAATTAATTCAATTTAGCAACCTAATATGAACAGTGGAAGTAAGAAAACCAAAAGTCTTTATCCTGCAAGTGCTTACATTCTACTGAGGGAAATACTACATATAAAGAGGCAAGGGAATACATCAATCCTGTGGGAGATCTCTCCTCAGTCAAATCAAGAATGAAGCCTGGATCCATAGGGCAGAAGTGAGGAGGTGGAGCATTTTAGACATGTGCAATATAGTATAGATAGCAAAAGTATAGATTGAAGATGGAATGGCAACACGGGAGATCATTTTGTCTGAAATGATGAATGTGTGAAGGGAAATAATTTGCAATGAGCTTGGGAAATATTTGCAAGAACTAGACTATAAAGAATCTTAAAAGTCAATCTGAAGAATTCATATTTTAGAGGCAATAGAGAAATCCTGAAGCCTTTACATCAAGGGAGTGACAGTCAGATTTGAGCATATGGAAGATAATTTTAAGAGAAAAATCACTCTAATATCTGAGGAGAGTCAGGACAGCTTTAGTGGAAAAGGTAGCAATGCAGTGAGCCAGACAAAAGGACACCTGTCCATCTCTTCCTCCTGTGACCCGTGGCCACTGGCCAACTGATTTCTACTGTCCCTGAGATTCCACCATCATAGACAGTGCATGTGTACTTAAGAAGGTGAGCCTTTTATGTACTGAGGATACAAGAGTCCAGACTCCTATGTAGGGCTTGGTCCATGAGTCAACTCGAGGCTTGAAGATATCAAGCCTGGACTCTGCCTTCCTTTGTATGCTACTTTTCTCCCTCCCTGGATGTCTCCTCTACCTCTCCACTCCATAGCCATAAATCCACAAGACAGAAAATATAAAGAAAATATAAAAATATTTCATTGTGGCAGAATAACAAAGTAAATAATCAGAAACAGTTAAACAATAGAATCATTTTCAGTTCTCCCTAAACAAAAGGGTACAATCTCCTATAGATTCAAGCAGTGGTAGCTAAAGATTCTGAACAAATCTCCAAAATTCTTGTTTTAAAGGGAAATAGATTTGTGCTTCATTACTTATGTCAACGTTGGAAAAAATCTCTTGCCTGAGTCCTCTTGGCTCTGTCTTAAGCAACCAACAATGCCTATTCAATGTATCTTGTTTCCCACAGAAGCTCCTTTTTTACTCCTCACTTCCTCTTCAGTTGAGTTGGAAGATCAGTTATTTCAAAAGAAAGCTCATTGGCCTAGCTTTACCAGATCTCAAACTATACTATAAAGCAGTGATCATCAGAACTATTTGTTACTGGGCCTCAGCCACTTCCCAGCTGTGTGACCCTGGGCAAGTCACTTGACCCCCATTGCCCACCCTTACCAATCTTCCACCTATGAGACAATACACCGAAGTACAAGGGTTAAAAAAAAAAAGAAGAAGTATATGTTACTGGCTTAGAGATAGAAAGGTGGATCAATGGAATAGACTTGGGGTAAATGAAAGTAGCAAGATAGTATTTGAAAAATTCAAAGATCCCACCTTTTGGGACAAGAACCCACTATTTGACAAAAACTGCTGGGAGAAGTGGGCTTAAGTCAAAATATCCCTTATACAAAAATATAATTCAAAATGGGTAAATGACTTAAATATAAAGAGGGAAATCATAAATTAGGTGAACATAGAATAGTATACCTGTCAGATCTATGGGAAAGAAAGAAATTTAAGACCAAGCAGGAGAGAGAAAACACTACAAAATGTAAAATGAATAATTTTGATTATATCAAATTAAAAAGTTTCTGTACAAAAAAACCCAATGCAACCAAAATTAGAAGGGAAGCAACAAATTGGGAAAAAAATCTTTATAAAAAAACCTCCAACAAAGGTCTCATTTCTCAAATTTATAAGGAGCCAAGTCAATTGACAAAAAATCAAGTCATTTTCCAATTGACAAATGGTCAAGGGACATGAATAGGCAGTTTTCAGATAATGAAATTAAAACTATCAATAAGCACATGAAAAAGTGTTCTAAATTTCTCATAATTAGAGAAATACAAATCAAAACAACCCTGAGGTACCACCTCCCACCTAGCAGATTGGCCAATATGACAGTAAAGGAAAATAATAAGGAGGGATTGTGGCAAAATAGGGACACAAATGCATTGCTGGTGGAGTTGTGAATTAATACAGCCATTCTGGAAGGCAATTTGGAACTATGTGCAAAGGACTTTAAAAGAATGCATACCCTTTGATCCAGCAATACTACTGCTGGTTTTGTACCCCAAAGAAATAATAGGGAAAAATATTGCACAAATATTTTTATAGCCATGCTCTTTGTGGTGGCAAAAAAAAAATGGAAAATGAAGGGGCGTCTCTCGACTAGGGAATGACTGAACAATTTGTGGTATATGATGGCAATGGAATACTATTGTGCTATAATGATTGATGATCTGGAGGATTTCTATATGAACTGGAAGAACCTCAGTGAAATGATGTAGAGTGAAATGAGCAGAACCAGAAGAACTCTGTACACAGAAAGTGAAACATTGTGGAAAAATTCAACTTTGCTACTAGCAGCAATGCAACAAGCCAGGACACTCTTGAAGGATTTATGTAAAAGAATGCTAACCACATTGAGAAAAAGAACTATTGGAGTAGAAATGCAAAAGCAGAACATATGACAACACCTATGACATGTATATATGGGTATGTGATTTGGAGATTAGGAATTAAAAAAATCACTCTATAACAAAAATGAATATGGAAATAGGTATCAATAGATAATATTTGCAGGACCCAGTGGAATTGCTTGTTGGCTCTGGGAGGGGGAAGGAAAGAGGGGAGGGAAAGAAAATGAATCATATAAACATGGAAAAATATTTTAAAATCTTTAAAAAAAAAAAGAAAAAAGAAAGCTCATTATTTCTCCTCCTAAATCTAGAAGTCACACAAATTACCTTGAAGTTTCAGAAAGCCTGAAGAAGACACTAGAAGGTAACATATTGTGTTGCTATTTTTGTAGTCACAATCAAGGGCATACCTCACAAGTAAAACAAAAGTATGAGACCAAATGGTATTTAAGATACTTAAATTGTATTTAAGTTCTTACAAATCTGTGACCCACAGAAGATTCTATTGCTGTTTCCTATTAGCTAAGGAGTCAGTCTCATTTGAGTTTTCAGCCCAAATTTCCCTCCCTTCCCTCATTTCCTCCTGACCTCAGATTTTATATTCCAACATTTCATCCAGGACCTCTTCCAGATTGTGAGAGCTGCTGATATACTTGATGCCATAAGGTCAGCATTCCAATGGAAAGAGGTGTAGGTTAGGTCAGATAAGCCCAGTTTCTAGACTTGGTTCTGCCAATGTATGAAATATCACAAATCATTTTTCTTGCTCAACCTCAGTTTTCTCATTCATCAAACATAAGACTTCAACAAAATGTTGTTAAGTTCCCAGGATCATAGAAAATTAAGCTGGAAGGGACCTTAGAGTCTAGAGGTCAGCAAACTATGGTCTGAGGGCCAAAAGCCACAGAATACCTGATTTTGTGGGAGCTTGTTTTATTTTATTTTATAATAAAGACCATGATTAGATAACTATACTAATATAGGCAGAGGTTAAATTTGGGGCTTAGGCCATAGTTTGTTGACCCCTGAATCCTTCTCAAGGATAAATACATTGAGGACCAAAGAGGTTGAAACTTTTTCCTAAGGTCACCCAGCTAAATACAGGGCTAGGATTCCATACCAGGGCCTTTTCTAACTCATTCCATTATTTTCTCCACTGAGCTGTATCAGAGTCAAGCAATAGAGTTTATGTTCATTTTAAGCAGTCAAACTCTTGCAGTCCTAAGGAATGGTTTCTGGAACAGCTAATGTATCCCGACGTTCCAATATAATTAGATTCCTTGCCCTCCCAATCCCCTCAACAAACTTGCTCTTCATTTTTCATGGCTGATATTCTCCCCCTTTGAGTGTCAATCCTTTCAAATCCTCTGTGTTCCATTCAGGTCGACTTCACCTTGAGTGGTGATAGGGAAAGATTTATTTCCAAAACTTTCTGTGGAGAGTAGTCTACAGACGATGCATTGTTCCTAAGCAGGAATTCAGATGGTGACTGGGGGTGGTGTGGAAGGGGGAGGAAATCCCTGGAAAATCATGATGGATTGTGGGTGCTGAAGAAAATTTAATTTGTCAATTAAATATAATATACATACATACATGAATACATACATATGCATATATATTGCCAACACATAACATATAATAACATAGGCCCTCCATTTAGTAGATCTTTAATAAACTTTTTTAATGGAAACGAATTATACTATTTTGATGAACATATAGAAAAGTTAGTAATGGGATTGCGCAGAGAAAACTGAATTTGGGGTTGAGACATAGGTTCAGGACCTAACTTTGCCACTTCCTAGTCTTGTCCTCTTGGGTAGGTCAATTCGTCTCTTGAAACCTCAGTTGCCTTATATATGAAACAGGAAGAGTAATACTTGAACTCTCTACTTTAAGGGATTGTTCAACTTAATCCAATTTGATTCAACTAGAATTCAGTAAGGGCCTCCTATGTGCCAGATAACCCATTAAGCCCTGAGGACAAATAGGAAAATGAAGCAGTCCTTGCCCTAAAGAATATTACATTTTACTAGGGAGAAAAACATTTTCATAGATAATCACAATAATATACACATGATGAGACAAAGTAATTTTGGGACAAGGAGCATACAGACAATTAAGAGAACTAATAAAGTCCTTTTCAATTAAGCTTTGAATGGAATTGGAGAGTTCTTAGAGGAGAAAAGGAAGGGAAAGCATTTCAGGTATGGATGTCACTGGTACAAGGGCATGGAAGCTGGAGATTTTGAAATTCAGAAAGTGCTCTAGAAATGTGAGCTATTATTATTGTTGGTAATATTATCTCCCCAGCCGGACTGTCTGCAATTTAATATACAGCAACTGTCCAGGCAGAGGAAAATCTATCCAACTTAAATAAAAGAATAAGTTAAAGGAGCAACTCTACTAAGTTAATGGTGAGGTTAAAAATACAATTCCTTTGCCCCAACCAAATTAGTAAAGAGAGTAGCCAGCATTGAATTGCTGGTATGGCTGTATCAAAATAGGCATATCATTATACTGCTGGTAGTTCAGATTTTCCTGAAAGCAATAAGAGATTATATAAGATGAGCAATAATGAGATAATATATGTGGTGTTTTATAATCTTTAATGTGTTCTATAAATATCAGTATTATAAATTAGCACGCATTTATTAAGCACCTACTATATGCTAGTCATTGGGATAGGAGCTGGAAATAAAAACAGTGAAACAATTTCTTCTCTCACTTATCATACATTTGGTGGAAGGAGACAACAGGTACATATATAAGTATATAGAGAATAAAAACAAAATATTGAGGTTTCTAGTATTGTATCTTTTTTTTTCCTTTTTTTTAAAACCTTTACCTTTCACCTTAGAATCAATCAATCCTCTGTATTGGTTCCAGGCAGAAGAGTGGTAAGGACTAGGCAATGGGAGTTTAAGTGACATGCCAGGGTCACACAGCTAGGAAGTGTCTGAGGTCAAATTTGAACCCAGGACCTCCCATCTCTAGGTCTAACTCTTAATCCACTGAGCCACCCAGCTGCCCCCTCTTTTTTTATTTCTAAGTAATCATTATCTCAAGTTGAGGCTTCATTTGTGTCTCATGACTCTTTCCTCAGTCCTTAGTTCTGACATTCTCTTAACACTCGCTGCCTCAGAGTATCTTCTAAATTGGGATAAAGAATGTGAGATCTATCTTGTTTGATAAACAAGAAAAGATTCAAACCAAGTATACCTCTGGGTAGAAGGACAACATCCTGAAATGAGCTATGGAGGTCAAAATTAACCAGATCAAGGGCAGCTTGGTGGCACAATGGATAGAGTGCCATGCCAGAAGTCAGAAGGACCTGGGTTCAAATCTAGCCTCTGACACTTTCTAGTGTGAACCTTGGGCAAGTCACTTATCCCTATCTGTCTAGCCCTTGCTCTTCTGTCTTCGAGCTGTTACTAAAACTGAAAGTAAGAGTTAAAAAAAAAAAAAAACTTAACCAGACCCAACTTGATCTTCCCATTTAGATTTGCAATCATCAAATCACAGGGATTGGCAGACTGTTTACTTTTGTAAAGCCTCTAGCTGAGAATGTTTTGTTTTTACATTTTTAATGTGATAACATTTTATTTTAAAATGTAAAAAAAATGGGTTTCATTTGTATTTTAAGCACAGTAACATTTTACTTAAAAATATAAAAACCATGTTTTGCTCCTAGGCTATAAAAAATCAGGCAGCAGGCTGATTTTGGCATTCAGGCCATAATTTGGCAGCCTCTGGTCTAGATGAAAGGTAGAGAGGTCTCAACTAATGTGGTAGTTGTAGAAACAGAGACAGCCGAGTGTAATAAATGTGGTAGATATATAAGAAGCAAGATCAAGTAATTGATTTTAAATGCTCAGTGAGGAAGGTTGAAGAGTACAGGATCACACCATACTTACAAACCTGGAAAACTGGAAGCCTAGATGTTTCCTTAGTAGGAATAGGGAAGTTAGAAATGGCAAAGGGGTTGGGGAAAGAGGAGTTCTGCTTTGAACACGTTGAATTCGAAATCTTTCTGGGAATTCCAATTTGAAATCTCCTTCTGATAGGCAGTCGGTGATATGAGACTGAGGGAAAATTTTAGAGAGAGAAAATGAAAGAAGGGGAAAGGGAATTAGTATTTATATAGCACCTATTATATATTAGGTACTTTATAAATAATAACTCGTCAGATCCTTATACCAACATTGGGAGGTATTAGCTATTATTATTCACATTTTACAGTTGGGGAAACTGAGGCAGGTAGCGGGTAATTGACTTGCCCAAAGATTTAAAACTAATAAGTATCTGAGGTCACGTTTGAAGTCAGGTCTTCTTGACTTCAGGCCAAGCACTTTGGCTCCTGCACCACCTAGTTTCCTTAGTCACTCAGCAAAGTTCCTTTGCTAGATCATCATTCATATCATCCCCTTAAAGTATTAGGATTCCCCAGTAGCTCTATCCAGGACCTTTCCTTCTCTCAAGGAACTTTGGAGGAGAGCTTCAGCTGAGTGATGAAGACTGAAACTAAATTGTAGATGACTAGGAAATGAGTGAGAGGGAAGGAAGGAAGATAACAAGTATAGCCAGTCCTTTCCAGGAATTTGGTTAAGAAAGGAACTAGGCATATAAGACCAGGAATGTGCTGGTAAATGTTTAACCGCCTGCTCTACAGGAAATAAAAATGTGCCCACAACAAACTTTTAAGTTTAATCTTCACTGTTAACATTTTCTCTGTCACTTTCTTAAGATTAGACAATCAACAAAATAATAAATCAAGCCCTAATTGGTAACATTTGCTTATTTTCAAGGTATCAGTGTGCACGCTGAACATTTAACAATTGGCTCTCATGAACCAGTTTAAACTGGTTCCAGGCCACCACTATTAGGGTAATAGACAATTGATGAAATGGAAGGGTCTAGTGAAAGATTCTTAAGGATGAGAGAAACTTTAAAGGCAGCAGGAAAAGAACCAGTAGTTAGGGAGAGATTAAAAGTTAGAGGTAGAGAGGGGGAAATTGAAGGGACAATCTTCTAGAGAAGATGGGAGGGATTGGGTTTAATATCATAAATATCCTCAAGAGGCAGAAGCCAAGAAGCTCTGAACTCAAGATCTTTGCTTCTGATATATTGGCTCTATTACCCTCATAAAACCTCTTAATGCTCCCAGATCTGTAAGGCAACTCTCTAAGACTATATAAATTGTAGGGAATGTGCTGACTGACTTCTGTAGAGCTGAGAGTTTCCTTTAATGGTGAAATCACAAATGTAGTTCCTGACACTATTACAAAATTGTGTAGATCCTTTGCCCTCTTCCCCCAACTAGAACTATACCTTAGAAATGTTATTGATAGGGGGGAAAAAAACCACCTTTCTGTCCAAAAACTTCCTGCTTTACTCATAATAGCAAAAATAACAACAATAACAAAAACCACTGGAAACAACATACATATGGTTTTTATACAATATTATGGTTTCATAAAAAAATAACAAAAAGAATACAAAGAAATGTGAAAAGATATATAAAATGATATAAGGAAAAGAAAGCCAAACCAAAAGAATAATATATTCTAGCAATTCTGTGTAAAAGTAAACTTTTTATAACTATAAAAAATGCTAAATGAAAAGTATCAAAATAACAACAAATTCTGGATAAATCCATAGAAAAGAAGTTCAGAAGGGAACACAGAAACAAACAGGACAATTTTGTTACTCCCTTGTTAAACTTAGTATATGCATTTTTCTAAAGAAATTGTAAGTTATGAAAGAATATGATTTTAAGTGATCTTTCTGGTTTATGTTGTTATGATTAAAAATGATAAAGATTGATATAATAATATAAATTAGTATTTTAATTAAAGCCATGGCCATGCTGGTAGGGATAAAGTCATTAGAACATGCGCCAGTAAGAATTCAAAACTGCTGCCTCTATTTTGTTACTTCTCGTCTCTTCCTGCTCCTGCTAGCCAAAGAGGGCTTACTTTCGATTCTCCTCCCATTTAAACTGTCCTCTGCGTGGTGACACAGGCATTCCCACGCCCAAAGAACCGGAACCAGAAACCCGTTGGACCACGGGAAATGTAGCCTGATAGTTCCCACGTGTCCATAGAAAAAATATATATATATATACTTTTAAAATGTCATCTCCCAAATTCCAATTATACAATGTATTTGACTGTGTAAATTTATGGATAAATAATTTTTTAAAATTAAATATAAATAAAAATGGGAAAACTAACCAAAAAAACTTTTTTGAAGTAGAAAGTAAATGATGGGAAAGGACTGAAACTACCTTGCTCTCCAAATTCCCCTACAAAATATCAAAAATAACCCCACTGAATCAATGCTAAAAGTGGCAAAAAGAAAAAAAGAAAAGTCAGCAGTGAAAAAAAGCAGCTCTGGTCTCAGTATCATCTTATAGTGTAAAAACTCTGGAGAAAACCTCAAGGAATAGACAAAAGCTGCAAGCCCTGGGGCTGGGTAGGGTAGAGAGCATCACCTAGTCTACTTGATCTAGGAGCTCATAGCTTATGTCCAAAACCTGTGGAGTCAACAAGCAGTGAGCCCTAGGAGCATCTAACGTTGGCTCTAGAAATCTCCACTTATTAACATCTGGGGTTGACTGCTTTATAGGGAAAGACTTCTGGGGTCTAGGTGTGCTAACAAGACACAAGCTCTGTCCCAGGCTTTGGCTTCAGGAGAGGAAGAATGAGGAGGGATGACACACAATGGTGAACTGCTGAGGGGCTGGCTGAGGGCCCTGCTGGACTGTTGTTACCCACAGGGGAGTGGAGTCCCCAGTTGCCATCCCAGGGAGTAGGAGACTGTCTGCTTGTAGTGGGTTCAGGAAACAAAAAAACACAAAAAAATCCCTAAATTTGAAGCTTCACCTCCCACACCCTGAGATAAGAGCCTTGGGCTTAAATCTAACAATTAAGCCATGCTTTGAACTCTAAAATAGGAAGAAAAAATGAATGACAAAGAGAAATAACTGAACTATAGACAGCTATTATGGAAACAGGGAAGACCTAGGTACAAATTCAGAGGATAACCAATTTAAAATACCTACTTCTAAAACATCAAAGAAAGACATCAAATAGGCCCAAGTCCAAAAAGAGTTTTAGAAAAGCTTTAAAAACACTTCAAAAACCAAGTGAGAGAGATTAAGGAAAAAAACTAGAAAAGAATAGGAGCAATTAAAGAAAATTCTGAAAGAAAGATCACCCATTTGGAAAAAAGAGATGCAGAAACTCATGGAAGAAAATAACTTGTTAAGTGGATACGGGGAAGATAATGACTTCCTAAGATAACAAGAAATAACAAAGCAAAATTTAAAAAATGAAATAGAAGAAAATGTCAAACATCTCATTAATAAAACAACTGGCTTGATAAATAAATAGATTGAGGAGAAACAATATTAGAATTTTCAGAATACTGGAAAATTATGATCAAAAAAGAATTTAGACAACATACTATAAGAAATTATTAAGAAAATTGCCTAGAAGTTTTTGAAAGAGTAGTAATAGTAGAAATTAGATTAATCCATCAAATGCATAACAACATCATTGCTAAATTCCAAAGCTAAGGTTAAGAAGAAAATACTATAAGCAACAAGGAAAAATAACTTAAATACTGTAGAGCTACAATCAGAATAGCACAGGTTTACAATCAAGAATAACATACCCAGCAAAGCAGAGCATAATTACACAAGGGAAAAAATGGATCTTTAATGAACTAAAGGAGTTTCAACTATTCTTGAAGAAAAATACAGAAATCAGTAGAAAATATTTTTTACAAGAATCATAACAAGATAACCATGAAATACCACTTATAAGGGTCCTGACAAAGTCAAATTATTTACTTCTTATATGAGAAAATGTTATCTTAATCCTTAAGAATGACATCATTGCTTGGGTAGTTTGAAAGAGCATATATATTGATAGAAGAGGTCAAGTTGAATGTAATGGACTGAGCTAAAAATAACAATAAAATGGGGTAGAAAGAGGGAGAATAAAACAATTATCTCATATAAAATGGGCTTGAATGAAATAACTGTCACAGAGAAGAGGAGGAATTAGAGAGAAAGTAGTACTAGAATCCTATTCTTATCATATCTGGGTCAAAGAGGAAACAACATATACAACTAAAAGTGCAGAAGTCTTCTTAATTTAAAGAGAAACAAGAGGCTGAGGGGATAGAATAAGAGAGCAACTAAGAGTCCCCTTAAGGGGAAAGCAAGCAAGAGCTAAGAAAAGGAAAGGATTCTTAGAAAGAAATACATATCAAAAAAATAGGAGAGCAAGGTCAAGGGTATAAGAGAGGAGATCTAAGGACAAGATGAACAAGGGATTTTAAGAAGGGAATTCATATCAAGAAATAAGAGGGCAGGGTGAAGGGATAAAGCAGGGACTTATGGGATGGGAGATAGGATTAAAAACTAGGAGGGAAGGGGGAAAAGGAAAGGGAGGGACCCTTAGAAGGGTGGGCTGATTTAGAACTATGAGGGTAAGGAGAGAGGATAAAGGAGGGGTTCTAAGAAGGGGCACAAATTAGCAAAGTAATGAACAGAAGAAATTGGATGTCTGAGGAGAGTTATAGCAAAAGGACAAGGACAAACAGTGAGAAAAATAGAATGAAGGGAAGAACACAACTGGTAACTATAACTTTGAATGCAAATAGGATGAATTCACCCATAAAATGAAAACAGATGGCAAAATGGATAAAAAACTAAAACCTTATGATAGGCTGTTTACAAGAGACACACTTAAAAATGAGAGAGACATATAGGGTAAAAATAAAAGGCTGGAGCAGAAAACAGTATCCCTCAGTTGCTACAAAATTAAAAGAAAACACAAAAGTAGCAATCTTGATCTTTGACAAAGTTAAAGCAAAAGTAGATGTAATTGAAAGTGATAAACAGGAAAACTGCATTATGTTTAAAGGTTCCAAAGTTAATGAAGCAATATTAATATTAAGAGGATATGCACCAAATGTTTTAGCATCCAATTTTTTAAAGGAAAAGTTAATGAGTTACAGATGGAAATAGATAACAAGACAATATTAGTGGGAACACTTCAATTTCCCCCTGTCAAAAGTGATAAATCTCACCAAAAAATTAATAAAAAAGAAGTCAAGGAGATGAATAGAATCTTAGATAAATTAAATATGATAGATATCTGGAGAAAATCGAATGAGAATAGAAAGGAGTATACATTCTTTTCAGCATTATATGGTATCTTTACAAAAACTGACCATGTATTAGAGCACAAAAACATTATTGTTCAAAGTTGAAAAGTAGAAATATTAAATGCATCTTTTTCAGACCATAATGTCATAAAAATTGTATATAATAAGAGACCATGGAAACACAAAGTAAAAAATAAGTGGAGACTAAATAACTTAATCTTAAAAAATGAGTAGATTAAAAAATAGAAACAATAAGTAATTTCATTAATGATAATGTTAAAATGTTACAACATAACAAAACCTAGGATAAGCCAGTGGTGAAACAAGGATGTTCACTATCACTGATATTATTTAACATAGTATTAGAAGTGCTAGGAATAGCAAAAAGAGAAGAAAAAGAAATTGAAGGAATCAGAATGAGCAAAAATGTAATGAAACTTTCTTTTTGTAGATAATATTATGGTATATGTGGAAAATCCTAGAGACTCAGTTAAAATGTTAGTTTAAAATGCCAATAATTTCAGTGAAGTAGCAGAATATAAAATAAACCTTCATAAATCTTCAACATTTTTATGTATTACTGACAAAGTTCTGCAAGGGATAGAAAGACATACTCCATTAAAAATAACCATAGACAGAATAAAATACCTGAAGTATATATGCCAAAGTAAATCCAGGAACTACATGGACAAAATTTTAAAACATTTTTTAAAGTCAGATTTAAATAATCAGAGAAGTATTAATTGTCCTTGGATGGATGGAGTCAATATAATTAAAATGACAAACCTACCTAAAGTGATCTACTTATTCAATGCCATCCCAATTAAATTACCAAAAAATTATCTTGAAATGGAAAAAGTAATAACAAAATTCATTTGTAAGAACAAAAAAATCAGGAATATAAAAAGAATTAATTTAAAAATGTAAAGAAAGGAAGATTTTATACTAGCTCTACTGAACTTTAAACTATATTATAAAGCAATAATTATCAAAACTATCTGGAACTGACTGTGAAATAGAAAGTAGATCAGTGGAACAGAACAGACATACAACAAATAATAGCAAAAGATTATAATAAGATTCTATTTGTCAAAAGTATAGATCTAGGCTATTGGGAGGAGAAATCACTATTTGGTAAAAGTTACTGAAACAATTGGAAAGCAGTTTGGCAGAAATTAGGTATAAGCCAATTTACATGTTAACCATTTACTAAGATCAGATCAAAATGGATACCTGATCTATATATAAGTGGGCAAATCATAAAAAAATCAGAAGAAAAGAGAGCGTATTCCCTATCAGATTTATGGATAGGGAAGGAATTTATGAGTCAACAAGAGATGGAGAGAATTGTGAAATATAAAATGGATAATTTTGAGTACATTAAATTGAGAAGATTTTATACAAATAAGACAAATGTTGCCAAGGTTAGAAGGAAAGCCAAAAATGGGGGTGGAGGAATTTTCAAGTTTCTTCAATAGAGGCCTTCTATCTAAAATGTATATAGAACTTCATCAAATTTATGGGAATAAGAGCCATCCCCCAATAGATAAACAGGAAAAAGACATGAACAGACAGTTTTTGGATGAAGAAATCAAAACCATGTATAGGTATACGAAAAAATACTCTAATTCACTACTGTTGGAGAGAATGTGGGAAAATGGGAACACTGATACACTGTTGGTGGAATTGTAACCTGATCCAACTATTTTAGAGCAATTTGAAATTAAGTCCAGAGAGTTATAATTGTACAGAGTAGATTCTGATCATTCTTTTCATTTCTCATGGTTTTGTTTTGATTTTACCTTGTTCACTTGATATTTTGTTGACTGGATTTTCTGTCCTCTTCTTTTTGATTAAGTAAGCTAAACGTCTACTGATTTTGTTCTTTCTTTTATTTCTTTTTCTTTTCTTCTTTCTCTCTTCCTTTATTTTTCCTTGCATTCTTTTTCTGCATTCCTTTCTTTCTCTTTATTCTTTCTCTTTTTTCTTTTCTTTCTCCTCTTTCTTCATTCCTTTCTGTTTTCCCTCTCTTTCCCTCTCTTTATTCCTCCCTTTTTTTTCACCTCTCCACTAGTGTGACATCTGTATTATTAATTAGTCCTGGCAAAGTATTTAGAGTTCTTGTCTTCATTGATAATAGTAACAAATTTTTAAACGCATTAAGGTTTATGAAGGATTGTCCATACAATTAGAACAGCTAGGTAGTGCAGTGGTTAGAGCGTCAGGTCTAGAATCAGAAACATTTCTTACAATTGTCATGTGAGGCGGATAGTGTAACGTTTTTACCATTTCCATTTTATACATGGGAAGACTAAGGGCTGGAGATGTTATAACTTCCCCAAGGTTATCCAAATAGTAAGTGGCAGAGTAAGCCTCAACTATTATGCTCTTTCCACATTGTTGATTAATCACTCTGCTTTATGAGTTTGGTGGGTTCTTCAAAAGAATACAAGTCCCTAAGGGCAGAGACATTTTCATTTTTGTCTTTATGTCTCCAATACTTTGAGCAGTGTCTGGAACATGGTATGTGTTTAATAAAGGTGGGGTTTTTTATGCATTATATTTATTTTGTACACATGTTGTATCCATCAATTGGAATACCAACTTGCTGAGGGCAGGGACAGTTAAGTTTTGTCTTTCTGGCCCTAATGGGCAGCATTTCATCAAACTTAATAAATGCTTGCTGACTGATGGATTGATTAACTGAAATGCTTTCCCCAAGGACAGATGAACCACTTTAGGCTGACATAACTTACAGTTGTGTTAAAGGATGAATCACTGACCACAGAGCTGGCAAGAAACTGGAATCACAAGTATGACCGAGGGCAACAAGTTTAATTCATTTCCTTACCTTTGACTCATTGTGCCTTTATTTCTACATCAACAACAATAGTATCTGATGTTTATATTATATTTTAAGGTTTACAGAGGCCCTCCACACCTTATCTAGAACTACTAGGTGGCACAGTGAATTGAGTACTAGGCCTGGAGTCAGGAAGCTGTAATTAACTTCATGAGTTCAAATCTGGTTTCAGACACTTAATGGTTGATCCTGGGCTTGTCTGCCTCAGTTTCCTCATCCATAAAATGAGCAGGAGAAGGAAATAGCAAATTACTCTAATATCTTTGCTAAGAAAACTCCAAATTGGGTCATGAAAAGTCAGACATGATTCAAAAATGACTGAACAACAAAAACCAGCCTCTCTTAATTAAACTGTGAAGCAGGAAAAGTCAGTAATCCCCCAGGACCTTTAGAACTCTCCCCTATGCCTATGTATTAGCACTCCTATTTAAGGGAGTCTTTGGGTCAGCTCTATCTGATCTAGGACCTTTGCATTTATATAATTAATTATATTATCTACATATAATTACAACTAACTAGAAATATAATAAAATTATAATTAATAATAATTAATATCGTATATATGCCATCTATTATTCCCCGAGATTTGTCACTGTCATGCTTCCTTTCCAACAATACCTTGCTAGACTGTATCTTGTCCTCTTGGAACCCAAATAGCTTTGACCTTTCTATCACAATGTGAAGGTCTAGAGTCTTGCTTGCAGTTCAAAAAAGACCATTAAAAATATATACTATATATATAGTAAGATTGAAGGAATCCTATTACCCAAAGTACATAATCTGCTAAATTAATCTGTGGTGCTTGCTTCGGCAAGCTAATATACTAAACTAATCTGTGTACATGAAATCAATCTGTTGACAACATTTGCTGCCCTCACTGATCCTTATATATATATTAAAAAAATCAACCCTTACCTTCCATCTTAGAATTGATAAAGTTTATTGGTTCCAAGGCAGAAGAACCATAAGGGCTAGGCAATGCATGTGAAGTGACTTGCCCAAGGTCATACAACTAGGAAGTATCTAAGGCCATATCTGAACCCAAGACCTCCCATCTCTAGGCCTGGCTCACCCCTACTAATCTTTAAGTTGAATTTATACTAGGCAAGGAGACAGCACTATCTTTTGAGGAAGAACTTGCCAGTTTAAACGTCAACTCTGCTCTGCTACCTGTGTGACTCTGGGCAAGTCACTTAATGCCTTTGGCCTCAGTTTCCTTACCTATAAAATAAAGAAATTGGAATATGTGACCTTTAAGGGCACTTTCAGCTCCAAATCTATAATCTTATGAACTCAGATGACCTGATTCAAATGTTAGTTCTATCACTAGCTATGTTAGTCTGAGAAAATCATTGAAATTCAGCATCCCTCAGAACCCTCATCAATAAAATGAGGCTAATCATCCCAGCTCTACCTACCTCAAAGGGTTGCTGTGATGCTCAATTAAGGGAATGTTTGCAGAAGTACTTTGTGAACTGCTCACATTTTGTGAGCAATTTCAACATCATTATAATTATTATTATTTTCATCTGGCTAGTTTGTTAGGTGTCTCCTCTCTCCCTCCCTCATCATTCTACATTTGTCCTTCAGCTATATATTTGACTGAAAAAAAATAACCTTCCAAGATAGAGGAGGAGCATCTTTCAGCCAAGAGTGTGACTAGATTCTCCTGCTAAAGTCTCCAAATTAATTTGTTTCAATTGTAGTAAGAACTCTCTGGTCCATCTCTCCCAAAGTAAGGTCAGATACTTTGCTTCCCCCCAGGTTCTATGGGTACCCTTAAGGAGTCAGAGTGTCCATTATCCAATCCTATCATTTCAAACCCCTATAATGGGTGTGTTTTTACCATCCCACCTCCCCACACACTGTTCCCCTCAATGACTTGTATCCCAATTCCATTTAATTGTTTACTATAAACCAGCAGCCTTTACAAAGGGATACTTACTTTGAAGATGTAGCAAAAACAAAAATAGAAACATTCTCCTCCCCTCCAAAACCTTAAAGGCATACTTTCCTTTAAATTACCTCATTCTCTAGGGAGAGTGGGCTCAGACTTAACATGGTTTCTACATAGCATTGGTCCCACCAAGTTCACATCCAAATACATCATCACTTGATGAAATCTTGTCTCAGCTACTGCTGAACTCTGTCCTAAAGGTTACTCTTCAGAATATCAATACTGAACTTCCTGCAAAACCTAGCTTAGACTCAACTCCTACACTTTCAGATGCCTAGATACCCAGAAGGCTTGCTCTACTGAACTTTCAAAACTCAAAAGATCATTATCTCCAAATGAATCTCCACTTAAAACAAAAGAATAAACCCCAAAGTAAAGGACCAACACCCTTTTTCATAGGGACACACATCAGCCTCACCTCAGATGAGGAAAAGATAAAGGGCTTCTTACTTTATTTACAGCATCGTCTTTCACAAGACACCATCAGCAAAGGAGCCAAAGCAAGAGAAGTTCAATCAAAAGAGAGTTGGAGACCAACTAAGGACTTTTGAAGGTGTTCCCAGTTTCAGTTCCCCAACTGGAGTCAATATGACTGCCATTCACGCCATGTTAGTAAAATGGAACCAGTTATAGAATATATCTATACATGCTCCAATGTCTCTCCAAGGCACTTCAATTAAATATCATTATAATTCTCCTGTAGGCAAGATCCTCAACATCTTGTAAGTGGGAATATGACATTAGCCAAGAGTGTTGATTCACTCTGCATAGGCTACTAAGGACTAGACCCATTGACCAGTCTTCCATTACAAATGTACACTACACAATGCTCTATTTAAGTCAATTCTGGGTTATTCCTAACATCCACATTCTCCACTCCAATGCCTACATCTGTGTCTATTTCATATATATCTTGTCTAATTTCTACTGGGCCCTCATATTTTTTCTTCTGCCTTGATCAGTGCTTTATCACATCTTTCATAGCTGCTTTATCAACTCTTTTCTTCTATCCTTAAGACTCCCACAAGGAACTCAGTTTTCTCAATAGATTTTGATTACTGCTTTACTAAGAAAATAGAGAACATTCATTCCCAGCAGAAGATCATCATCTTCTGTTTTATTTTCAGATTCTCTCCTCTGTTGCTCCAAGTTTTAATTGAAAAAAAAATCTTCTTCTTCTCAAAGGTAATCCCTCTACTATTGTTTCTTCTCATTTCCTCTGGGAATTTATCCCTTTCATCATCACCACCTTTCACCCCAAACTTACTTAACTTGAGTCTTTCTGTTGAATCCTTCCCTTTTGCAAATAAACATGCCAAGATCATACTTGACCTTAAATTTAAAAAAAAATTAAATTAAAAAAAACTTCACTTGACACTGTGGCCCATCCCCTATCAAAAACTATCAATCTTTATATATCTTCCATTTCATGAGAAACGTGAGGGGGAAATTATCTATATTACACTTTCTCACCTTCCATTCACTTATCAACTTTTGTTATATGACTGATGATCTTACCACTCAACAGAAGCTGCTCTCTTTGAGGTTATCATTGACCTTTTTTGCATGTGTCCTTTTGAAATTATTTTGTGTTTTTTTAAATATACTTTTGCTTCTATTTTTTCCATGTCCCTCTCTCCTCCTAGAGAACCAGTGACTTAATTATTAAATCTAGCGACTTTTCCTCAAACCTTATCCTTTCCAAAGCTTTTGGCATTGTTCACTATTCACTTTCCTCCTGGATACTCTCATCATTCATCAATTTTTCCACATTCTTTCCTTCTTGTTCTGCTCCTATTTGTCTGATTACCCCTTCTTAGCCCCCACTGCTAGAAAACCCCAAAGTTACTGAGCCTAGAATCCCATCCTAGACCTTGATGATATTCTGGGAATACCTCTGTTGCAGGCCCAAATATTTAGATATTCTTTTCCCCAAACATTTTCCTTCTCCATTTCTACCCTGACATTTCCCACCTAATTGCTCTTGTGGATGGCATAATATCCAAAAATTCATCATCCTGAAAGATGATAACAATGCTAGAATTCCTCTCCTCAGTGTTTCCTGCCCCTTGTACTTCCCTCTGATTTGAAAAGAGTGGAAAATGGACATCAGAAAACTCTTCCTACATCTTCTCTTCAAGGAGGACACCCATCCCAACTACAGGACTTCATTGTTCCTTGGACGAGGTATTCTCTTCCCCTCCAGGTCCTGATTTTTTTTTCTTTCCCCCCCCTGTTTCTCCTTAAAATTTTCTTTTTAAATGTTGTCTTCCTCCATTAGATTCTGAATTCCTTGAGATACTGTCTTTTGTCCTTTGAATCTCCAGAGCTTAGGACAGTATACAACCTGGTACTTTTAAAATGTTTATTGACTGACTGAAAGTAACTAGAGGAAATCACACAACTACAACAAATGTGTCTACTATATATTTATGTTATTTAATCTCAACTGGGCTTTTAGTGTTACACAGTAATTTCCACCACCACCCCCCTTAACTGACTATTATACTCTCCACAGATACTCTTCTAAATCTCTTTTCTCTCTTGATTTAGTCTAGCTTATTGAGTAGTATATTAGGAGCCTGCTGATCTTAATGGGCAAGTCTGTCCCTGTTTTCCTGACTCTGCTTATTTCCCTCCCTGAATCTCTCCACTTTAGGGATTGTTGATATCTGGCTAATTCACCCATGACTAAGGTGATTCCTCCTTTCCCCAATTGCCACTGGAGAGAAATTGAACTCCACACCCAAAAGGCAACTCCCAAGTAGGACTAGGTGAGACAGATTATCCTGTAGCAGAGAAGTCAAATCTATGTGAAAAGACAGGCAGACTAGTATATTTTGGGTGGATTTGTAAATTGATCTAATTATTATGGGAAGCATTATGGAATTATGCTAAATGACTAAACCCTTTGACCCAGAGATCCCAATAGTCCATAGGTTCTGAACCTTTTTTGTTCATGAGCCCCTTTGGCAATCTAGTGGAAATCCATGTGCTCTTTCTCAGAATAATGTTTTTAAATGCATAAAATAAAATATGTATGGATTTCAAAAAAACAACCATATTGAAATGAGGATATAATTTTTTTTTCTATCCAAGTTCATGAATCCTCTGAAATCAAAGCGAGTCCATGACCCCAGATAAAGAACCCCTTCCCTAAAAGGTATATGCTTCAGGGAGGTCAAAGATAGAAAGTCACCATCCATATACAACAAAATTTTTATAATATAATATTTTTGTGGTAGCAAAAAATTATCAGCAAACTAGATGATCATTGATTGAAAAATGACTAAACAAATTGTGGGACACTGATATAATGAAATATTATTGTGTCTTAAGAAAAAATTACTGTGAATAATGTGGTGAATCATGGGAAGACTTGCATGAATTGATACCAAATGAATTAAGCAGAACCAGGAAACAGCAAATCAAATAGAAAGAACAACCAAAAATATGAAACATTGTGTAATTATAATGACCAAACTTGTTCTCAGAAAAGACATAGAAAAATGTACTACTTTCTCTTCTTTGTAGAGAGACAGCAGAGGCTTATGGTTATAGAATACTATATAACTGAGACTTAATCCATGTATTGGTTAGTTTTGCTAAACTACCTTTTGTTCCACTCTGTCCATTTTTTATTCTTCCCCCCCAAGGGATATTTACATGGGAAGGTGAGGAGAAGAAAGGGATATATTTGAAAATTCAGATAATATAAAAACAAAAAAATATCAATTTTTAAAAGTCAAATCTAACTCATATCAACTCTTAGAATTCCTGTCAGAAAATCACCAGTGACCCTCTATAAGTAAAAAATTTAATAACAGAGATGCCTCCAGCTCATATCTGGAACTATAAAAATCTGACTTGTTCATTGAGAGAATGTACTGTTGGTTATGGGGGTGGGAAGGAGACGAGAAATATGAACTGGAACTGTGTGAAACTTGACAGTTTCAGTTCACAGGGGTTCATTGTAACTTATTTCAGTTTCAGTTCTCATGGGTTTCCCTTCCTTCGAAATGAGTTTTAATTTTTCAATATAGAGCTAAAGGTCCAACATTTGACCTAGTTTCAAGTTGATGTAGGTGAGGAAAAGGAGCAGATGGATTACAATAACCTCATCTAAAGTTCTCCTAAGAAAACTTCCACCCTGCTGGGCATGCTGGCACACATATATACTTGTACTCCTTGCTACTGAGTCTGGAAGAAGGTTGAATTCAAGGGTTCTGAGCTACAGGATGGCTAAAGTAGAGAAGGAAAAGGGAAGGAGGGAGAGGGAGAAGAAGAAGAAGAGGAGGAGGAGGAGGAAAGGGGAGGGAGAGAAAAGAAGGGGAGGAAGGAGAGGAGGAGGGGGAGGGAAGAAAGAGGAGGAAGAGGGATGGGGAATGGGTGAGACTTTCTATTATAGAGCTCTGGAACCTAATCTTTCATTTTACCAAAACTATTGTTGCAGGAAGCCTTTCCTAGTCTGCCTTAACCTTTATATCTTCACTCTGAGATTATCTAATTTATCCTAGAAGTATTTTGTTTGTACAGAGTTATCTACACGTTGTCTCTTTCATTAGAATAAGAGGTCCTTGAGAAGGGGACTGGATTTTTGCCTTTCTTTAGATCTCTAGCCAAAGCACAGTTCCTGGCACATAGGAAGTGCTTAATAAATGCTTGTTGACTTGAGTCATGTAAGTCATAATTGATCCATTGGTGAGAATCTCCTGTCTATCCAATATAAACCAACCTATCAGACTCCATAGAGGGAGAGAGTTTCCCCTATGAGTGGGTAAAAAAAAAAAGCTACCTATATGATTTGAGAACTTTGGAATTAGGGCTAATATAAGCACCTAGAAATTATTTGAAAATTGTGTTCCCAATGTGTTACTGTTCACTGGAGACTAGGCACCTGAACTGTGTATAGCACATGTAGCTAGGTGGCCCAGTGGAGAGAACACAGGGATTGAAATCAGGAAGATTCATCTTCATGAGTTTGAATCTGGCCTTATACACTTGCTAGTTGTATTACCCTAGGCCAGTCACTTAACCCTGTTTGCCTTAGTTCCGCATCTGTAAAAATGAGCTGGAGAAGGAAATTGAAAACTACATTAGCATTTTTACACACACACACACACACACACACACACACACAACACCCAACCCAAAACAGGATCATGGAGAGTTGGACACAACTGAACATATACATAGCTTGATTCATTTTAAATATCTATAAGCTATGGAAAATATGATTTCCTAACACTTACAAGAAGTAATATTAATAAGTGTCTATAATTTCTTTCCATTATATACTATCCTTTAGATAGATGTCTATCTTGCTCTATCTGGAGGACTCAATTGCTCCTCCCGCATATGCCCTCACTGGCCTATCTGAAATTACCATCTTTTTAACAAAGTTTTTTTATTTGCTCTATGTCTGACTTGGAAACTCCTCCTCAGGCAATCTGGTGGTCCCCTATTCCCAGGGGTAGTGGGGGTAGGGTCACCATATTGATGACAAACTTAGTGAAGATACCCAATTGGCATAGCACAAAGCAGCCCAGATATCCTGGGTTCAATTGATCATCTACTCTCAACCTCCCAAGTAGCTACAACTTCAGGTATGTGCCACCAAGCCTGGCATTACTTTTTTTGTTCTTTTGTTCTTTCCAAACAACTTTAAAATAGCACCACAAAATAAATTCTATAGTAGCAGAATCCACAAAATATAGGGTAAAATAATTTTCTAGTTCCAAGACAATCTGGGAGGTTGTCAGGAAAGGTCTTTTGCATTGGAGTGAAAGTGGAGCTCAGTTTTGTATAAGCAACAACTCAGCAAGACTGCAGCAGTCCTTGTGGGTGACTAAATTAGCAACAGTGTTTTCTAGAACTCTCAGCCCACAGATAGAAAGAAGAGTAATAATCACACTTCTTAGATCATACCACTGTGGAAGAACTAGCTCTAAAAACAGTTGCATAATTCTATCTAACCCTACTGAGAAAGTCAGAAGGGATCGATCAACCAAGGGGAGCAGGGGAGTAGAGATGTCAAAAAAGGGAGGAGAAGAGAGGAGGGAGGGAATTCATTAGGCCTTAAAAAACAAAAAAAGGGGAATAATAAGGGAGGGGTGGAAAGGGAAGTAAATCAAGGGAGGGGTCAAGGGGGACTGATTTATATCCTTGAGTGCATATATTAACAAGTTAGAGAGGGCAAAGATCAATGAACAGGGCATGCAAATTAAAAAACTAGAAAGGGAACAAATTAAAAACCCCCAGCTAAAGACCCAATTAGAAATTACAAAAATTATAGGAGAAATCAATAAAATTGAAAGTAAAAGAACTATTGAATTAATAAGTAAGACTAGAAACTGGTACTTTGAAAAAACAAACAAAATTAACAAAGTACTGGTCAATCTAATTTAAAAAAGGAAAGAAGAAAACCAAATCATCAGTATCAAAGATAAAAAGGGAGACCTCACCTCTAATGAAGAGGAAATCAAGGCAATCATTAAAAACTATTTTGTGCAATTTATGGCAATAAATATAGCAATCTAAGTGAGGTGGATGAATATTTACTAAAATATAAATTGCCTAGATCAACAGTAGAAGAAATAGAATACTTAAATAATCCCATATCAGAAAAAGAAATTGAACAAGCCATCAAAGAACTCTCTAAGAAAAAATCCCCAGGGCCTGATGGATTCACAAGTGAATTCTATCAAACCTTCAAAGAACAACTAATTCCAATACTATACAAACTATCTTAAATAATAAGCAAAGAAGGAGTTCTACCAAATTCCTTTTATGATACAAATATGGTACTGATCCTAAAGCCAGGTAGATCAAAACCAGAGAATGAAAACTACAGACCAATCTCCTTAATGAACATAGACACAAAAATCTTAAATAGAATACTAGCAAAAAGACTCCAGCAAGTGATTACGATGGTTAGTCATTATGATCAGGTGGAATTTATACCAGGAATGCAAGGATGGTTCAACATCAGAAAAACCATTCACATAATTGACCATATCAACAAGCAAACCAATGAAAACCACATGATTATCTCAATGGATGCTGAAAAAACCTTTGACAAAATACAATATCCATTCCTATTGAAAACATTAGAAAGTATAGGAATAGAAGGACCTTTCCTAAAATGAATAAACAGTATATATCTAAAACCATCAACAAGTATCATATGCAATGGTGATAAATTAGAAGCCTTTCCAATAAGATCAGGTGCGAAACAAGGATGCCCATTATCACCTCTATTATTCAACATTGTTCTAGAAACACTAGAAGAAAAAGAAATTGAAGGTATTAAAATAGGTAATGAGGAGACTAAGCTATCACTCTTTGCAGATGATATGATGGTCTACTTAAAAAATCCTAGAGAATCAACTAAAAAGCTAGTAGAAATAATCAACAACTTTAGCAAAGTTGCAGGATACAAAATAAATGCACATAAATCATCAGCATTTCTATATATCTCCAACACATCACAGCAGCAAGGGGTAGAAAGAGAAACACCATTTAAAATCACCCCAGACAATATAAAATACTTAGGAATCTATCTACCAAAACAAACACAGGAATTATATGAACTCAACTATAAAACACTTCCCAAACAATTAAAACTAGATCTAACAATTGGAAAAACATTGATTGCTCATGGGTAGGATGAGATAACATAATAAAAATGACCATTCTACCCAAATTAATTTACCTATTTAGTGCCATACCTATCAAACTACCAAAAACAATTTTTACTGAATAAGAAAAAACTATAACAAAGTTCATTTGGAAGAACAAAAGATCAAGAATATCAAGGGAAATAATGAAAAAAAAACAAACATCAAGGAAGGTGGCCTAGCAGTACCAGATATTAAACTATACTATAAAGCAGTGGTCATCAAAATGATATGGTACTGGCTAAGAGATAGAAGGGAGGATCAGTGGAATAGACTTGGGGTTAATGACGTCAGCAAGACAGTGTACGATAAACCCAAAGAGCCCAACTTTGGGGACATAAATCCACTATTTGACAAAAACTGTTGGGAAAATTGGAAAACAATATGTGAGAGATTAGGTTTAGATCAACATCTCACACCCTACACTAAGATAAATTGAGAATGGGTGAATGACTTGAATATAAAGAAGGAAACTATAAGAAAATTAGGTGAACATTGAATAGTATACTTGTCAGATCTCTGGGAAGGGGAAATTTTTAAAACCAAGCAAGAGTTAGAGAAAATTACAAAATGTAAAATAAATAATTTTGATTATATTAAATTAAAAAGGTTTTGTACAAACAAAAACAATGCAATCAAAATCAGAAGGGAAACAACAAACTGGGAAAAAATCTTTATAACAAAAAATTCTGACAGAGGTCTGTAATTACTCAAATATACAAGGAGCTAAATCAATTATATAAAAAATCAAGCCATTCCCCAATTGATAAATGGGCAAGGGACATGAATAGGCAATTTTCAGGTAAAGAAATCCAAAATATCTATAAGCACATGAGAAAGTGTTCTAAATCTCTAATAATTAGAGAAATGCAAATCAAAACAACTCTGAGGTATTACCTCACACCTAGCAGATTGGCTAAAATGATAGAAGGGGAGAGTAATGAATGTTGGAGGGGATGTGGCAAAATTGGAACATTAATGCATTGCTGGTGGAATTGTGAACTGATCAAACCATTCTAGATGGCAATTTGGAACTATGCCCAAATAGCTCTAAAAGACTGGTTGCCCTTCAATCCAGCCATAGTATTGCTGGGTTTGTGCCCCAAAGAGATCATAGATAAACAGACTTGGAGAAAAATATTTATAGCCTCGCTTTTTGTGGTAGCAAAAAATCCCTGGAAAATGAAGGGATGCCCTTCAATTGGGGAATGGCTGAACAAATTGTGGTATATGCTGGTGATGGAATACTACTGTGCTCAAAGGAATAATAAATTGGAAGAATTTCATGTGAACTAGAAAGACCTGCAGGAGTTGGTGCAGAGTGAAAGAAGCAGAACCAGGAGAACATTGTACACAGAGGCTGATACACTGTGGTAAAATCGAACGTAATGGACTTCTGTACTAGCAGCAATGCAATGACCCAGGACAATTCTGAGGGATTTATGAAAAAGAATGCTACCTACATTCAGAGGAAGAATTGCAGGAGTGGAAAAACAGAAGAAAACAACTGCTTGAACACATGGGTATATGCAGACATGGTTGGGGATGTGACACTAAAGGACCACATAAATGCAACTATCATTAATATGTAAATAAGTCTTGATTGATCACACAAGTTTGAAAACCAGTGGAAATGCGCATTGGATATAGGGAGGAGGATTAAGGGGGGTGAAGGGGAAAGTAAAAACAAGAATCATGTAACCATAAAAAATTTTTCTAAAAAAATAAATATTAAAAATTTTTAAAGAAATAAAGAAGGGCAATAAAGTTCAACAACTGAAAAAAAAAACCTAAAGCTTGGGATAGTTCCCTCTCTACCTCAGGAGAAGAGCCCAACTTTAGCAAAAAGAACCTGACCATAGAAAGCCACAATGGTGACAGTGAAGATCAAAATATAAACTCATAAGAAGACAACAAAGTCAAAATTGATGTATCCAGACCCTCAAAGAAAAATGTGAATTGGTCTCAAACCCAAAAAGAATTCCTAGAAGAGCTCAAAAAAGTTTTTAGAATCAAATTAGTGGGGGCAGCTGGGTAGCTCAGTGGGTTGAGAGTCAGGCCTAGAAATGGGAGGTCCTAGGTTCAAATCCAGCCTCAGACACTTCCCAGCTGTGTGACCCTGGGCAAATCACTTGACCTCCATTGTCCACTCTTTCCACTCTTCCACCTAGGAGCCAATACACAGACGTTAAGAGTTTAAAAAAAATAAAAATTAAAAATTAATAAAAATCAAATTAGTGAATGAAGAGGAAATATTGGTAAAAGAAATGAGAGTAATGCAAGAAAATCATGAACAAAGAGTCAACACTTTGGTAAAGGATGCATATAAAATTTTTTGAAGAAAATAGCACCTTAAAAATAGAATAGACCAAATGCTAAGAGGCAGAAAAATTCAATTAAGAGAAAAACTTCTAAAAAAGCAGAATTGGGCACATGGAAAAGGAGGCACAAAAATTCCCTAAAGGAAAAACATTTTAAAAAAGTATAATTAGACAAATGAAAGGGAGCTATAAAAACTCATTGAAGAAAATAATTTCTAAAAGTTAGGATTGGACAAGTAGAAGCTAATGAATTTATGAGACACTAGCAAAAATAAAACAAAATCAAAAGAATTAAAAAAATAGAAGAAAATGTGAAATATCTCTCTTGGGAAAACAACTGACCTGGAAAATAGATAAAGGAGAGCTAATCTAAGAATTATTGGACTGTGTAAAATCCATAATCAAAAAAAAGATCTTAGGTACCATCTTTCAAGAAATTAAGGAAAACTGCCCTGATATTCTTGAACCAAGAAGTAAAAGAGATATTGAAAGAATCCATTGGTAGCTTCCTGAAAGAGATCCCAAAATGAAAACTCATAGGAAAATTATGTCCAAATTCCAGAGCTCCCATGTCAAGGAGAAAATATTGCAAACAGTCAGAGAGAAACAATTCAAATATCATGGACCCATATTCAGGATAATGTGAGATTTAGTTGTTCCTACACTAAAGGATTAGAGAACTTGGAAAATTAGTTTTAAAACTAAGACTCTCCTACCCAGCAAAACTAAGTATAATCCTTTGTGAAGAAAAATAGATAGTCAATGAAATAGAGCATTTTCAAGTATTCCTTATAAAAAGGCCAGAATGGAATAGAAAATTTGACTTTCAAATACAAGACTCAAGAGAAGCATAAAAAGATAGACAAGAAAGAAAAATCATAAGGGAATTGATAAGATTAAACTGTTTACATTCCTACATGAGATGATGGTACTTGTAACTCCTAAGAAATTTTATCATTATTAGGGCAGTTAGAAGGAATATACATGGACAGAAAGCATTCCTATACATGGGTTGAATATGATGGAATGATATCTAAAAAACTTAAATTAAGGAGTGAGAAAAGGGAATGCAGTAGGGAAAGGGGGAAGAGAAATGTAGAATGAAATAGATTATCTCACATAAAAAAGTGAGAAAACTCTTTCTGAAATGATCCTGTTTCTCATTTCTTATAGCACAATAGTATTCCATCACCATTATATACCACAATTTGTTCAGCAATTCCGTAATTGATGGACATCCCTTTAATTTCCAAATCTTTGCCACCACAAAAAGAGCAACTATAAATATTTTATAATAAGTAGGTTCTTCCCCACCCTCACCCCTTTTAAAAATATCTCTTTAGGATAGAGACCTGGTAGTGGTACTGCTGGATCAAATGATATGCATTGTTTTATAACCCTTTAGGCATAGTTCCAAATTGCCCTCCAGAATAGTTGGATCAGTTTGCAACCACACCAGTTCATAATCCCACATACTTCTCAATTTTGCCAAATCCTCTTCAACATTTATCACTTTCCTTTCCTGTCATATTGGTCAATCTGATAGGTTTAATACCTCAGAGTTGTTTTAATTTGCATGGCTCTAATCAAAAGAGATTTAGAACATTTTTTCACATAAATACTGATATCTTTGATTTTTTTCATCCAAAAATTGCTTATTCATATCCTTTGACCATTTGTCAATTGGGAAATTACTTGTACTCTTATAAATTCATTTATTTATTTATTTTTTATTTATGAAAACTTTTATATTTATGAAAAATTAGACCTTTATCAAAGACATTTGTTATAGATTTTTTCCTAGTTTGTTGTTTCCCTCCCAATCTTAGTTACATTGGGTTTGTTTGTATAAAATTTTTTTAATTTAACATAGTTGAAATTATTCATTTTACATTTTATAATGTTCTCTATCTCTTGTTTGGTCATAAATTCTTCTCTTCTCCATAGATCTGAAAGGTAAACTATTCTATATTCCTCTAATTTACTTATAGTATCATCCTTTATGTATAAATCATATACCCATTTTGATTTTATCTTGGTATAGGATATGAGATATTGGTCTATACCTAATTTTGGCAAATTCAGTTATTGATCGTAATTGTGAAAAAGTTTATAGCAAGTTTCTGTGATAAAGCTTTCATTTCTCAAGTACATAGAGAACTGAATCAAACTTATAAGAATACAAGTCAATCTTCAACTGATAAATTATCAAAGTGAATAGGTAATTTTCAGATGAAACAATCAAAGGTAATAACAGTCATGTGAAAAAATGTTCTAAATCACTATTTTTTTTCTTTCTAATCCTTAACTTCTGTGTATTGGCTCCTTGGTGGAAGAGTGGTAAGGGTGGGCATTGGGGGTCAAGTGACTTGCCCAGGGTCACACAGCTGGGAAGTGCCTGAGGCCAGATTTGAACCTAGGACCTCCCATCTCTAGGCCTGACTCTCAATCCACTGAGCTACCCACATGCCCTCTAAATCACTCTTGATTAGAGAAATCAAATTAAAACATCTTTGAGGTAATCCCACACCAATTAGATTGGCTATTAAGACAGGACAGAAAAGTGACTCATGTGGGAAGGGGTGTAGAAAATGAAGACACTAATGTACTATTGGTGGAGTTGTGAATTGATTCAACCATTCTGGAGAGCAATTTGAATCTATGTCCAAAGGGCCATAAAACTATGCTTATCTTATGACCTAGTGATTCCAAAATTTAGTCTGTATCCCAAAGAGATCAAATATAAAAGGAAAGCACCTATATATACAAAAATGTTTATAGCAGCTCTTTTTGTGGTGGCAAAGAATTAGAAACGGAGGGGATGCCCATCAATTGGGAAATGGTTTAACAAGTTGTGTGTGATGAAATATTATCATGCTACGAAAAATAATGGTCAGAATTTTTTTTGAAAAGCCTAGAAAGATGTACATGAACTTATGGAAAGTGAAAGGAGCAGAACCAGGAGAACATTATACATAATAGCAATAGTGTACAATATTCAACTGTGAATAGCTTAGTAATTCTAGGCAAAACAAAGATCCAAGGCAGCTCTGAGGGATTTATAATGAAAAAAGCTACCCACCTCCAGAGAAAGAACTGTTAGAATCTGAATTGAAGTATATTGCTTATTTTACTTTCATAATTTTTCTCGTTTTTTTCTGTTTTCTTTTATAACATGATTAATAGGGAAATATGTTTTGCATAATTATATGTATAGTCCTTTAAAAAAAAAGAAGAGGGAGCAGCTGGTAACTCAGTGGATTGAGAACCAGACCTAGAGATGGGAAGTCCTAGGTTCAAATCTGACCTCAGACACTTCCCAGCTGTGTGACCCTGGGGAAGTCACTTAACCCCCATTGCCAAGCCCTTACCACTCTTCTGCCTTGGAGCCAATACTATGTATTGGCTCCAAGACAGAAGGTAAGGGTTTAAAAAAAAAAAAGAAGAAGAAGAAGAAGAAGAAAGAATCCTGGGCAAGGATTAAGGAACCATGTCATCTTTTTCCTATATAGTCACAGAGCTTTGCAGAGTATTACACTTAATAAATGTATGTTGACTTATTTATAATTGAGAAATGGATTGAGAACCAGGCTGATGTCACTGAATCTTCATAGAGTACATGGAGAGGAGTACAGACTATATATTGAAGGGCTGACATTGGTCTTCATTGGTAGTAGGAACATCCCCACTAAGAGTTCCCAGTGCCAATAAAATTTCAGACACAACACCTCTACTCCTCACTCCTGGAGGATATAACACTTTGCCTTAGAGGAGCAGTCCACTTGTGAGGCAATGCATTGCTTGGAAAAGGACTGGACTGATGGTGACTTCATTGGTACAGGTGAGGAAATTCCTTCAAAGAAAATCAGCATTTTTCCTGGATGATGCCATCTATGACGCAGGGAAGGGAGGAAGGCCCTAAAACACTTGTAAATAAATTCTATTCATTTCTTTAAAAGAAAAGAAAATGAGCACTTTCTTTGCAACTTAGAGTTTGAAAGGTTTGCCTGGGGCAATGAAAGATTCAGTGATTTGCTCAGAGTCATAGAGCCACTATGTGTCAGAGACTAGATTTAAACCAGCTACCTCTCCAGTGCAGTGCTCCTGGGTTCCATTATCTGAGAAGTAGTTGGTGATATGGAGGGCAGGGTATACTGGTTGAGGAAAGAGGCTCTAGTCTTCCCTATCCAAAGATTTGTAGTTTGGGGGCACTGTTGCTGAGAGGTGTCTTCAATTTAGCACCTCATGAGGCAGATATCCCTGAGATGCCAGGGAGGAGTAGGAGGACAGGGAATATATTAGGTGTGGGAAGCTCAGAAGGAAGTAGATGGTACAGAAAGGGGGATGAAAAGGAATTCCTTTCAAGCTTGGTAATGGCAATGGGACTTAGGACCCCATATGTGGCATCCCTAGGCTAAAGAAGGTATTTAGGGAAAAGTAAAGTGCACATTCTAGGACAGGTCCTATCTGTTCAAGCCAAAGAAGGAGAAGCAACTCTCCTCTGGTATCTGCTGTTCTTGCTTTAGCCAGGCTCTTGTTTGCTCCCAATATAAGTGTGAAATTTTATTTTTCATATTATTTTAATATCAGGGTTCTAGATTGTAAAGGCCCCAAATCAGTTCCTGTATATTAGGGAGAATTCCTGACCCAGGTCTCAGACCTGGCTCCATTTAGTCTATAGATTTGTGCATTCTTTGTCCTGAGGAATATGGTCCTTTCACAGACTATGGCTAAATTCTAAGGAAATTAAGGAAAGTTCTGCAAAGATACTTTTCCCACATATGGACAAAACTTCACCGGTTGATTTGGGGAAGGGGTGAGAATTTGATGGGTCACCTTCTATTTAGCTGAATTTCCAAAAATGCATATAGATACCTGGACCAGAAGTTTCCTTTTGTCTCATGATGGTGCAGAGAGTCATTTGACTCTAATTAGAATGTATAATTAAAATAATACATTATTTTAAAATTAATAAATATTATCTCTTGAGAGTTTCAATCACTACATAAGTACAAGGGAGGCAAACAAGTGAGCCTCTCTCTTCTTTTCTAACTTTGAGCCACTTCTAACACACATGTCCCACCAGAAAAGATCTAGGATCTCAAGGATAGAGGGTACAAGAAAGGAAATAAGGATTGATTTGTTTGCTTATATTATACATAAAACTGTATACAGCTTATCTGAAAAAATGAATGCCTGTGTATCTTGAGCTTTCACAAGTAGAGGGGACTTTAGAAAGATAAATCTTCTCATTTTACATATGAAGAAACTGAGGCCCAAAAAGAGGACTTGTTCAAGATTATACATTTGAGTACATGAACAATAAGAACTAGGGCTCCCGACTCCCCAGTTCAGGGCTCTAGTCACCAAACCATACCTCTTCATACAAGATCTCCACATGGTTTCTTTGATAGGCATTTTTGTTCTGACTTGAAAAAAGCTAGTATGATTCCTTACTTTACAAGAATCCTGGGAAAGCAAAAATGGAGGTTGATTTATCATAAGAGAACCAAAGATGGAGAGCAAGATAGAGGTAGAAGAGAAGGAAAGAAGGGAAAGAAGAGGTGAGAAGAACAAGGAAAAAGACAAGAGGAATGTCCATCATTTGGAAAATGGCTAAACAAATTGTGGTATATGATTGTAATGGATACTATCATGCTATTAGAATTAATAAACAGGATGATTTCAGAAAAACCTGGAAAGACTTAACAAACTGATGAAAAATGAAAAGAGCAGAACCAAAAGAACATTGTACACAGTAACAGGAATATTCTCAGCAATAATTATCCAAGATACCCAAAAGACTCATTATGAAAAATATCACACCCGCCAGAGAAAGAACTGCCAGTCTGAATTCAGACCAAAACTTTCTTTCTTTCTTTTTTCTTTCTTTTTTTTCCTTCCTTCTTTCCTTCCTTTCCTTTTCAAGATCTCTTCCACAAAAGGACTATTTTAGAAAAATATTTTACATGATTGGATATGTAAAATCTATATCAGATTGTTTACTGTCTTGGAGAAAGGGTAAGGGAAGGAGAATTTGCAAGTCAAAAACTTTTTAAAGAATGTTAAAAATTGTTTTTACATGTAATTAGGTAAAATATTATTTTTTAAAAAGAGGCAAGGAAGGGGAAATGGAAAGAAAGAAAGGCAAGGAGGCAAAAAAAGAGAATGAAAATGAGGCTGAAGTAGATAGGGACAGAGATAGGGATGAGTGGAGAGGAGTGGTGGAAAGAAAAGGAGGGGAGAGAGTTCTCATGTTGAGAGAGCAGCTGCTTCCTAAGTTATTTTCATTTGCAACATTAATTATCTTGCTACTGTAGTTTATCCCTCCTCAGTGTCAGTTGCAGGTGGAAGTACTTTAGATAATGACCACACACCATATTAGAGCCTGAAGGAAAAAAAGCCAGGGTCAGACTGGAGATAGATGAAGTATCTGCAAATACATTAAGTCCTCCATCAGGCAGAATCTAACTCCCTAGATTCCTCCACCAAGAATTTTTGTTTATACCACACTTTTAAGAGGAGAGTCACGGCCACTTTTTGGACCTCAGTCTCCTCACCTGTAAAATGAAGGAATTGGACTAAGTTAGGGGGTTTTCTTCTTTTTGTGTGTTACAGCTATCTTTGGCAGTCTGACAAAACCTGTAGATTAACCAGAATAATGTTTTTAGATGAATAAAGCACACTAGATTGCAAAAGAAACTAGTTATATCAAATGACAGCAATAAAAATAATTTAAGTTTGCAGACCCCAGATTAAGATCCACTGGACTAGATGATCTGTAAGTTTCCTTCTAGCTTTAAATTATACAATCCTATGAATTTATGTATTTGGAAAAGTTCACTACTAGGTCTGAATCTCAGAGATCCAAGATGGGGGAAGGTCCTACTTGTACAAAAATATTTATAGCAGCTCTTTTTGTGGTGGCAAAGAACTGGAAACTGAAGGGGTATCCATCAACTGGGGATGAGCTGGACAAGTGGTGATACATGATTGTAATGGAATGACATTGTGCCATAAGAAATGATAAACAAGACAATCACGATAAAATCCAGAAATTTATAAGAAGTGTTTCAAAGTGAAACAAACAGAACCAGGAGAATGTTGTCCACAGTAATAGCAATAATGCACAATAATTAGCTGTAAATGATTTAACTATTATCAGCAATGCAAGGACCCAAGATAATTCCAAGGAACTCATGAAAAAGGCTATCCACCACCATAGAAGGAACTGATGGAACCTGGATACAGATTGAAGCAAATCACTCTTTTCTTTCTTTCCCTTCATGATTTTATCTCTAGTATAAGCAAAATTTGCCTTTTTTCACAAATGACAAACATGGAAATATGTGTTGCATGAAAATACATGTAACAGCCCACATAATATTACCTGCTGTCTTGGAGAAGGGGGAATGGAGGGAAGGAGGGAGAGAATATGGGTTGCCAAATATCAGAAAATGATTATTAAAATGGCACCAACATGTAAAAATTAAATAAATAATACCAATGGGCAGAGGGAATAAAAGAGACATCAGAGAAAAAAGAAAAGAAAAGAAAAGAAAAGAAAATGCAAAGGCATTTCTTGGACTTTTCATTGATTCAAATGAATTACCAACATGTTCTGCATGCCATGTCCTGTATCAATAAAGTTAGAGCCAGCTGCTCCAAAATCACACCTTGGACAGCTATTATTAATTTTTACCTAATCACACCTGAAGAGAAAGCTCAAAGTAGATACAAAGTTGCTATCAAATCAGGAAGACCTGAATTCAAATCTCACCTCTGGCACATAGTTAGATGTGTGACTCTGGGCACACCACAACTTAAGTTCTCAGGGTCCTAGGCAACTAATTCTCTGATACCATGAAGTGGCAGAAAAAGGACTGACTTACACTGGTTGAGGGAGTTTATTTATCTATTAAATGAAAACAATAAATTCATTCCTATTCCTAAAAAGAGAAGAGAGAAAAGCAGAGTTTAATTTGTTGCAGGCTTCAAACTTTAACAAGAGTCCAAAAATTGGAGTATAAAAAAATTCGAGTAACAAAAATGAACATTTGGAATGATTATTCTAAGTCATAAAGTCCATGGAATCTTTAGAGTTAATAGTAGTTGGAGGAGTTAGTGGTAATAATTGTAACTAGCACTTATGTAGTGCTCCAGTAGTTACAAAGCATCTTATACATTATCTCATTTGGGCTCATGACAACCCTGTGAGCTAAATATCTGAGGTGTTATTGTCCTAGTTTATAGATGATGAAACTGAGGCTCAGGGAGATTTTTGCATGGTCACATGGCTCCTGGATTTGAGGGCAAGCCTCAAAACCTACATATTCCTCATTTTGAGGCTATAACTTTTTGCCCAGTCCCATATTTTGCTTTTCTCAAAAGGCACCCAATCAAATCCCTAACTTGAGTAGACATTCTACTTTCAATATCCTTGACAAGTGGGCATCTAGTCTCTGCTTTAAAATCTCTAGTGATAGACAACTGACCACATCCAGAGGCAACCTACACCTTTCATCCAAATCTCTCCAGTTACTCCAAAAAGCTGTAGCATGCACAGCAACCACACCCAAGCAAACCCATCTCACCAGACAGGCCAGCCTAGGTTGAGAGTAAACTGAGAAGCCTCATTCTTACTAAAGAGTTAATGAGATATCTACCCCAAGAATATGAAGATGTCTCCAGCAAAATGAGCAGGTGAGAGCTATTTGTTCCAACAGCCTTGAAGGTAGTGAAGCAGGCACTGTGGAGTGCTTAGATCTTGGTCAGACATCAAAGATGACAAGGCCATCCACTGCATCCTAAGCTATAACCAGTCATCCTGACTTTTGTCTTGCCACTAGAATTGGATGATCCTGGAAGAGAAAGTGAGGCTAGTGACTGTACCATTCTGCCTCACTTAAATCTAATTCATGTGCAAGTCAAGACGTCATCCCATGACGTCATTGGTTTTCTTCAAAAATGAAGAATCAACAACAACTTCTTTAGATATCTTTGTAGCTGGAAAGTTTTCTCTTACATTAAGTTGAAATCTCTCTCTATGATTTTTATATTTTGGAATTCCTCTTTACTCTGCTCCTTGGAGCCACAAAGAACAAATGATCATAATCATAACTAATTAAATAATGCCTATTATATGCCAAGGCACTGTGCTTAGCAGTATACAAATATTATCTCATTTTGTTCTCACAATAACCCTGGGATGTAGATGCTATTATTATCCTTATTTTGAGATGAGGAAAATGAGACAAATAGAGGTTAAGTGACTTTCCCAGATGGTGTAGTGGATTGAGTGCTAGGAATGAAATCAGGATAACCTGAGTTGCAATCCATGTTCCCTCCCTCCCCTCCCTTTCTCTTCCCCAAGAAGGCAGATAGTATGATATAGGTTGTCCATAATCATCATATAATATATATATCCCTGTTTTCACATTGTGAAATATTGCTTACACTATAGAAAAATTCATGGAGGAAATAAAGAATGGTATGTTTGTTTCAATCTGCTTGGTTCCTTCTATAGCAGTGGATATCCATTTTTGTCATGAGTCCTTTGGAGTTGTCCTGGATCCTTGCCTTGTTAATAATAAAGTTGCACTTTATTCATAGTTGATCATCATAAATTATTGTTGTTAACATGTATAATGTCCTACTGGTTCTGCTCACTTCACTTTGCATCACTTCATGTAAGTCTTTCCAGGATTTTTGGGGGGATCATCTCATTGTTCATTTCTTACAGCACAATAGTATTCAATTAGAAGCATAATCCATAACTTGTTTAGTCATTCCCCAAATGATGTACATCACTTGAGCTTCTAATTCTTTGCCATCACAAAAAGAGCTGCTGTAAATATTTTTGTATAAGTAGGTTCTTTCCCCCTGTCTTTAATCTAGTTGGGATACAGATATAGTACTGGTATGGGTCAAAGGATATGAACAGTTTTATGGTCCTTTGGGCATGATTCCAGATTGCTCCCCAGAATGGTTGCATCAGTTTACAGCTCCACCAATAGTACATTAGTGAACAAATTTTTCCACATCTATTCCAACACTTATCATTTTCCTTTTTTGTCATGTTAGCCAGTTTGGTAGGTATAACCTTGTTCCTCAACTTTGTTTTATTTGCATTTCTCTAATTAATAGTAATTTGGGAACTTTAATATAATGAATACATTTTTTAAAATAAAAGTTTCAGTTAGGCAAGTATCAGGCTTGTGCGCATCTCTAGGGAATTTCTCCAAACCCTGTTTGACTCTTTAGCATTTTTTCTTTCTCTGACCAATGGATTTTTCCAACCTTGCTAGTTACTTATAAATTCAAGATGTCCAGAGTCATTGGGAAGACCAAGACACTAATCGAAAGAGGTACTTCTTTTACTACTAAACCATTTGAGAGAACATGATCACTGCTAATTAGATGAGCTCAAGCCATTCTTTCTCTTGCCAAAAGTCGAGAACATGAGTAACTCAGAGTAAAAGTGAAGGGTAAGTGTCCCCCCACCACTTTAGTGTACCCTTCTCATAGACTTATGGAACCTTACTCATTTTCTGGGTTGGCTCTACCCTGCTCTTACTATGGCAGGTCTAGGATTCTAGGAAAGTACACCACCATACAATTGCACTTAAGCTCTCTCAAGTTTCTTAATGAAGAAGAATATGCTCTTGATATTCTTTAGCTCTTGAGTAATCGCCAATGCACTTCCATCTATAAAACCAGTAACTCCCAATGAAACTTTTAGATCTCAAGCATTACCACTTACTTAGCAACAAGGCAAGATAAATAATAATGACATCATAAAACTAACATATTAAAGCAAGCACATGAATAATGAAATATATCACAATACCCAAATTAATCTGGGTCACACTCTTCCCACCAGTGCATTCAATATCTGGGGTGAGGGGAAGCAGATGTACACATAAACTTGGCAGCCAAGCAAATGAGAGAGAAAAATGCAAATGCTTTGGGTAGTTCACAGTTATGATGTGGAATTGGTGTCAGTCTATTAAAAAATATCTAGTCTTCAAAGTAAGCCAAACTGGGAGAACATTGTACTCGGTAACAGCAATATTGTATGATGATCAACTGTGAAAGACCTATTTACTCTCAGCAGTACAATGATCTGGGACAATTCTGAAGGATTGAGGACAAAGAATGCCACCCGCCACCAGAGAAAGAACTTCTGGAGTCAAATGCAGATCAAAATACACTATCTTTCACATTCTTTATGGTTTTATTTTGGGATTTTTGTTTTATATCAGTATTCTCTTACAACAATGACCAGTATGGAAGTATGTAAATACACGTATAATACAGAAAAATTGACTATCATCTCTGAGAAGGGGAAAGGGAGGGAGGGAGGGAAGGAGAGAGAAAATTTGGTTCTTATAATTTCAGAAGACAAATGCTGAAAATTGTTATCACGTGTAATTGGGAAAATAAAATATTTTTGAATTTAAAAAAAGGAAATATCTGCTCTCCATGAAGCTTATTCTCTGATAACTAACTGCTTTGTCTTCTTATCCTCATTGGTCCCTAGCAGGACAAATAATCTTTCATATTCTCCCAATAGGTGCCTTTTCTCTTTGTAGCTTTGGTTGGGTGTGGGAGTTGTTTGTTTTCTTTATGCGCTTTTTAAAAATTATTTATTTTGTTACTTGTGACCCTGATTGACCTCAAGGCAGACTTATAAGTAGAGTTTGAAGTAGAGTTTGTTCCTTAAACATCCCAAGACTTCTCTAATTGGTAAATAGCAAATTAAGAGGTGGTCCATCAAATCTTCAGCCCTTCCTCATATGGTTTGTCACATAGACAGGAAAAGAATGATCATAAAGCATTTCTGTTAGCCAGAATTTGTAAAAAGAACACATTCCTAAAAACATAGAAAGTTCAATCATCTGTGGACAGGATGGTCCTTGAGGTCCAAATCTTCTACTCAGTCACTCTCTCTAAATATACAGGAGTTGGGATATTTCTACTCCAGGGCCTTGATATAAGAATTAATATGTTACATGAAAAATAAATTATCACAATTACTAATTTTACAAACTATTTTCTTCAGAAAACCCCCCTCCTTTATTTTACAAATGTGGAAACTGATACTTGAAAAAGCGAGGCCATTTGTTCATGGTCACACAAATAGTAAGTACAAAGGTAAAAATGGCATGGTCCTTTTTCTCAAAAAAAGTAATAATTTCCAAACCTATTATTCCATTAGAATAAGCATTTGATCTCCACAACAACTCTATGAGGTAGACACTATTATTATCCTCATTTTACAAATGAAGAAACTGAGTCTGAAAGAAGTTGTTACTTACAGTGTCACACAGCTCAAGCAGGGATTTCAACCCAAATCTTCCAGTCTTATGCTCAATTCACTATACAGTACCTACTATGTTCCTGTTACTCTGCTAAATATTTTGCAAATAGTATCCCAATTGATCCTTATTTTAATCCTGTGAAGCAGGTGCTATTTTTATCCTCATAATTGATGAAATAGGTAAACAAAGGTAAAGTGACTTGCTCAGGTCACAGAGCTAGTGAGTGTCTGAGCCTGGATTTGGATACAAGTCTTCCTAACTCCAGGCCCAGCATTCTATTTGCTGAACCCACTTAGTTGACTATGGTGTGGCATGGAATAGTGAACTGAGCATTGAGTTTAACTTCCTTGAATGTCTTTTGATTTTTCTTGGTTATTTACCTTTTTATATTTCTCTTGAGTCTTGTATTAGAGAGTCGAATTTTCCATTCAGCTCTTGCCTTTTCATCAGGAATGTTAGAAAATTCTCTATTCATTGAATTGTCATTTTCCCCCCAAGAAGGATTATGTTGCCTTCTGGTTCTAGAATACCAGGGCTGTTTTCCTTGATGATTTCTTGGAAGATAATGTCTAAGCTAGTTTTTTGATTATGGCTGTCAGGTGGTCCAAAAATTATTAGATTATCTCTCCTATATCTATTTTCCAGATCAGTTGTTTTTGCAATGAGATAGTTCGCATCTTCTTCCATATTTTCATTCTTTAGAATTTTTTATTGTTTCTTGATGTCTCATGGAGTAATCATCTTCCAATTGCTGAATTCTAATTTTTAAGGTATTATCTTCTTGAGTGAACTTTTGTACCTCCTTTTCTATTTGATTAATTCTACTTTTTAAAAAGTTCTTTTCCTCAGTGAATTTTTGTATCTTTTTTCCATATGGCCATTTCTGACTTTTAAGAAGTCCTCTTCAGTGCATTTTTTGTATATCTTTTTTCTCTTTGATGAATTCTGCCTTTTAAAATGTTCTCCTGTTCATTGGATTTTGTGCTTCTTTTACCAATTGGCCTATTCTGTTTTTTAAGATATTCATTTCTTCAGGATTTTTTGTTGTTGTTGTTGTTGTTTTGCTTCCTTTACCAAGCAAGCTATGGACTATTTTTTCATGATTTTCCTGTTTCACTCTCATTTCTTTTCCCAGTATTTTTTCTACCTCTTTTATTTTAATTTTAAAATCCTTTTTGAACTCCTCCAGTGATTCTTTTTGGGCTTGAGACCAATTCATATTTTTCTTGGAGACTTTGGATGTAGTAGTATTGACTTTGTTGTCTTCTTCTGAGTTTGTGTTTTGGTCTTTCCTGTCACCAAAATTACTTTCTATATTGAGTTTCTTTTTTTGTTCTTTGCTTATTTTCCAGCCTTTTTCTTTTCTTTTAACTTAAAACCTGTTCAAGTTGGGCTCTGTAACTGTGGTGAAGAGAGCAGTGTTCCAAGCTTTAGGTTTCTTTGTGCAGCTGCCTTCAGAGCTTTCTCTGGGGATATATCTACTTTCAGTTCTTCCAAGGAGGTATGATACAAGGAGAGATGTGTTTAATACTCTCCTGGACTGTGCTCTTGTCTGTGAGTAGTCACAAATACTCTTTTCCCCCATTGTAACTGTTAGCAGGATCCCCTGCTTCCCTGTGGCCACAAATGCTAGGGTTCCTCTTTACGCCGTGACTTTACTCCAGGACTCTGACCTGGTGCTATGGGCATTGAAATAAAAGTCTTGCACCCAAAGCCAGCAAAGAGACCTCTGTAATCACCTTCTGAGCAGTTGTCCAATGCCTCCCCCCTTTCCCATCTGTGACTGAGAGCTCCAGAAGCCTTTGCTGCTTATTCAGCTGTACTCAAGACCCAATTGCCATGGTAGGACTTGCCTTGGCATGCTGCTTTGTGCTCCACTTCCACCTCATTGCATTTGATCTTTTTTTTCCAACCTTTTAAGTTGTTTTGGACTACAAAATTATTTTACTCCATATTTTTGAGGATTATGCTGCTCCAAATTCATTTCAAGGCATTCTATCATAAATTTTTGGTAGAGATAAGGTGGATCTTTGTACCTTTTCTGCCATCTTGGCTTCACCTCCCTTTCTTTGCCCTTTCATGGTTAGCAGAGCAGCATTGCTCCCTCCCTCTGTTATTCTTTACTCTGATCACAAGACTGGTCTACTTCCTTCAACATTTAAAGTAAAAATAAACTTTTACCTTGCATCTTAAAATCAGAACTGTGCATTGATTCCAGAGCAGAAGAATGATAAAGGCTAGGCAATGGGGTTAAGTGACTTGTCCAGAGTCACACAGCTAGAAAATGTCTGAGCTCAGATTTAAACCCAGGACCTGCTCTCTCTAGGCCTGGCTCTCTATTCACTGAGTCACCCAGGTGCCCCCTCCTCCTTTAACATATTTTGCAAAATCTTTTTAGAGGGCTGTATTTAGTTCATCATACTCTCACATCACTCATAGACTGTAAGCTCCTAACAAAGATAATTTTCACTTCTTTTGTTGTGTCTCTAGAGTGCAGCATAGTGCGTGGCATACAGTAAGTACTTAATAAGTCTTTGCTGGATCAAACTGAACTGAATTAATCAATATGAATAAGACAGAAAAAATTTTAGAGAGGTTTTTATTTTCCTTAAAGTTCTGAAAATTACATGTGGTCTTTCTTTTCCGTTAGCCTCTGTGCATTTTGGTCCAATAACAACAAAACTAACAAGGCTACGTCATAGAAAAACACCAAGAATATAATTTTTGGTTTCCATTGCTCTATTTCTTTATATGTTGCAAAAATGCTTTGTACCTCTTTGTTTCACTTATGCTTTCCATCGTATACAAATTGCCCTTCTACTCTCCCAAATAAAGTAAACAATTTTTAGGTCAAAGTTTTGTGATTCATTGTAAGCAGTATCTCTGAACCAATGTTCCAACCTACCAACTCCATTTCTTATTTGAAATTGGTTATTTTTTTAAACTCTTACCTTCTTAGAATTAATACCAAATCTCGGTTCCAAGGCAGAGGGGCTAGGCAATCAGGAGTTAAGTGATTTGCCCAGGATCGCACAGATAGAGTATCTAAGAGCTGATTTGAAGCCAGAGTCTCCTATCTCCAGGCCTAGCTCTCTTTCTACTGAGCCACCTCACTGTCCCTGAAACTAGTTATTTTTTAAAAGTACATTCTTGGGGGTAGGGAGGGGGTGATGAGGTGGCTCAATGGATTGAGAGCCAGGCCTAAAGATGGGAAGTCCTGGGTTCAAATGTGGCCTCAGATACTTCCTAGCTGTGTGACTCTGGACAAGTCACTTAACCCCCATTGCCTAGCCCTTACAGCCCTTCTTCCTTGGAACAGTACATGTTATTAGTTCTAAAAAAGAAGGTAAGGGTTTAAAAAGAAGTATATTTTAAAGGATCTTAAAATACTACCTGACATACCCCCCCCACTGTATATAAGGAACTGACAGGGTCTGAATATAGATGGAAGCATACCATTTTTTCCCTTTATCTCCTTCATGAGTTTTTCTCTATATCATATTATCTGTTGTCTTAGGAAGGGGAGGAGAGGGAAGGAGGAAGAGAATATGAATCATAAAATGTCAGAAAATTATTATTAAATATTGCATCAACATGTGAAAAAATAAAAATAACAAAACACCATTTGCAAACTTCTTTTCCCACCCTGGGCCTCAGTTTCCTCAAATTTAAAACAAGAACATATGATCTCAGAAGTCCCATTTAATTCATTTAATAAGCATTTATTAAGTGACTATTAGGTACAGAACACCTAGTTAGGTGCTTGAGGAAACACAATTTTTAAACAAGGCAGAGACCCTGTCCTCATGCCCTCTGTACCTCCATCAGGTTACACATGTCCTACAAATTGTAGGCACATTCTCTTTTTGTTATTCTCAATATCTTCCGACACATTGGCATTTTAAATATATCTGTTACCTTCTGGCTTTTAACTTAGGAATCTGTAAAGGAGCTTAACATTGGGTTATTTTAAATTTTAAATGAATGGGAATCAGTTTCAAAAATGAAATCATCCCATTTGGCTCACAGGAGGCAGAAGCCTGACAAGTATGGAGTTACTAGTTTGATATTTTTTCCCCCTCAGTCAGTTTAAATTTGTCCCAACCCCACTGTGCCCTCATTTCCATCCTCACTTCCAACAGTTTGGTGCCTCATAACCATACCCTTCTGTGAGCCCAACAACTCAAAAAGAGAGGCTAAGACAAAGAAGATGTTGTGCCCCTTTCAATCTGGGCCCCAGACGCAGGTTTGCCAACTCATTTCTTAAGGAGGAGAATTTCCACTCTGAACGAAAAAGGATTGGACTCTGCTGGCCACTAGAATTAGGATGGGAAAGCCAGACCCCGGCCTGAACGTTGAAGCTGTCATCATGTGGGCCCAAACAGACATGTTGATGTATACGTTGACTTTAAGAAACGAATCGGTTTGGCTCTCTTCGCTAATGCTGATATTTAATTTGGAGCTGCTGATACCTGACTACCTAATGAATTTGCTGTTGGAGAAAGTGTACGTGTTGGAAAGGAATGCTGGTGAATTTTAACCAGGGATTTCCTCAGTGTGTTCATTTCCCACAGAACAACTTCCAAAAAGGAGGAATTTGCAGCATTCTCTCTGATGACCCTCCTAAAGTTACCTTAACTCCTTTTGGATGAAGGAGGATGACAAGGGATCATCTGGGCTGCTCCTCTCCATTTTCTTTTCTTTTCTTTTTTTTAATTTATTCATTTGTTTAATTAATTTAGAATATTTTTTCCATGGTTACATGGTTCATGTTCTTTCCTTCCCTTCCTTCCTCCCCACTCCTGGAGCCAACAAGCAATTCCACTGGGTTTTACATGTATCATTGTTCAAAACCTATTTCCATATTATTGATACTTGCAATAGAGTGATTATTTAGAGTCAACATCCCCAAACATATTCCCATTGAACCATGTGATCAAGCAAATGTTTTTCTTTCTGCATTTCTACTCTCACAATTCTTTCTCTGGATTCTCTCCATTTTCTTTTTTTTTTCTTTTAATTTTTATTTTTTAAAAAAATCCTTACCTTCCATGTTGGAATTATTACTATGTATTGGTTCCAAGGCAGAAGAGTGTTAAGGGCTAGGCAATGGGGGGGGGGGGTCAAGTGACTTGCTCAGAGTCACACAGCTGGGAAGTGTCTGAGGCCAGATTTGAACCTAGGACCTCCCATCTCTAGGCCTGGCTCTCAATCCACTGAGCCACCCAATTGCCCCATCTCTCCATTTTCTATAGTTCTTGGGACATTCAGAGGGCTTGTGTTTCCATGGCTGGCCCTATTGTTGCAGGAGAAGAGATTTTTGGCTTTTCAAAAGTTTTTTCTACCCCAGGAACCCTTCTGTAGATTAATATGGTGAAATTCCATCAAGGTGAACCCTAATCATCCCACTTTCCAGGAAGAAATGTGAGCTGGTTGCCATTCTTTACTTTATTTCTTCCAGGAATTGTTCTCTAGTGTAAAGCAATATGTCTCTTTTTATATGATGACACATGTAAACATATATCATGTTAGCTGACATCTTGGGGGGGAAAGGTAGGGAGGAAGAGAGAGAACACGGATTGAAAAATGTCAGAAAATGGTCATTAAGGGGGCAACTGGGTGGCTCAATGGATTGAGAGTCAGGCCTAGAGATGGGAGGTCCTAGGTTCAAATCTGGCCTTAGATAGTTCCCAGCTGTGTGACCCTGGTCAAGTCACTTAATCCCTACTGCCTGGTCCTTATAACTCTTCTGTCTGGAAATCAATACACAATGGTGATTTTAAGATGCAAGATTAAGGGTTGGGTTTTTTTAAGATCATTAAAAATTGTATTGGCATGTAAAAAATAATTCTAATTTTTTTTTAAAATGTGGGCTGGCCCAAACAGTATAAGAAGTCACCAGCACCTTCTAATAGAAGGCAGACCCCTCCTGCAAAAGAGGAGAGGAAGATATCATAAGATCCTAGATACAGAGCTGGAAGAAATGTTGGAAGTCATCAAGTATAACCTCCCCAGTTTTATAGATGAGGAAATTGAGGTACAGAGAAGTTAAGTGACTTAGCGGGGTTCATATAAGTAGTATCAGAAACAGTATTTGAACCAAAGCCTTTTTTGGACAGCACATTCAGAGCTCCATCCCATACATCACCCTGTTCCTGCCTCTTATCAACCATGATAATTATACCTGACATACCCTTTGTACATGAAACATGCAGCTCGGGGCCCAAGGTGCTAATGTTCCCAAGAGTGGCTGAACCACATTAAAATGTAATTGAGAAATGTCTAACAAAAGAAATAAACAAAGACTTGTATGATGTGATGCAAAATGAGAGAGCAGAACCAGGAGAACACTGAACACAGGAACAACCAAAATGTACAACGATCAGTGATGAACAGCTTAACTATTTATCAGTAATGCAAAGATCCAGGACAACTCCAAGAGACTCATGACAACAAAGCTATCTACCACTATCAAAGCAGCAAAGTCCTAAAGCAGATTGAAATATGCCATTTTCACTTTATTTTCTTCATGAATTTTGCTCTAGTACAAGCAATGTGTGTCTTGTTTCACAACATGACAAACATGGAATTGTATATTATATGATAACATATGTATAATCTATGTCATATTACTTGCCTTCTTGGGGAGGGGAAAGGAATGAGGGAAAAGGGGAAGGAAAAAAGAGATTTTTGGACATAGCTAATGTGAGAATTTGTTTCTCTTGGATGAGCATATTTATTATTAGTTGTTACATATCTGTAAAAATATGTATTATATTATTGTTGTGTTACATATTATATTTATGTAGAGATATGAAAATAAAACCAATGTTAACTCAAAAAATAAAATAAACAAAATATAAATAGATGAAATTATATATTAAATAATTAAATTATGTATAAAATAAAAATACAAAAAATATAGATACACAACAGCTTAAAAACTAAGCCAATATGCTGCCAGGAGAAATTGTTCAATGTGTCAGTAACCTCTGTTTCTATTTGAGTTTGATATCACTGCTTTAGGGTTTATAAAACCCTTCATCTCATTTGTGCTGAAAAGAACTACAAGAGGTATGTACTACAGATAGTATTCCCATTTTATAGATAAAAGAACTGAAGTTCAGAGGTGTATATCAGTGGTGGGGTTCTAATTTATGTCTTTCTAACTCCAAATGCAACACCCTCAGAACTATGCCATGTTCTCTCTCTGATGCCACTCACCTTTCCTTCTGAGGTTATTGCTTTGAAACAGGCAGAAAACATGTTCTCCAAAAGATTACTACATTTAGGTACACATATTACCCTTTTCAGAGCTGCTCATCCTCTTTTAGTGTTCACCTTTCACTCAACTCTCAATTGTGGCTCCTAAAGATGTAGCATGTGCAGCCACCACCCCCTGGAAAACTATCTCGGTAGATGGGTGAAAACCAGGCTGAGGGTGACTGATAGGCTTCAAACCTATTAGTGATTTACGTGAATGTCTACCCAAAGCATGTGAAGACTTCCCCTGATCTTTCCCACAATTTCTTCCAATGGACCATGAATGTGGCTGAAGCAGGTGCTTTGGAGCACTTAGAGCTTAGTGAGACATCAAAGAAGCCAAGGTCATTCACCACATTTGGGGCCAGTGCCAGTAGTTCTGACTTTTGTCTTTGCCACTGGACTTAGATGACTCTGGAAGAGAGAGTGAGACTGATAACTTGGGGCAAATCTCTCCCACTTAAATCCAATTCACTCAGAAGTCAAGACATCACCCTCTGTCATTTTTGGTCCTTTTCTAAAGTGAAAGTCAAACAACAACAGATACATATAAAATGGCATTTTTATCCAAAAAACTACCATATAGAATATCTACATATACATTATGTCTCTCATCTAGAAGAGCAAAGAATAGTTTCTCCTGAACATATTAGTACAAATTAATTGATTGGCCTGATTAGTTTGCCACTTTGGAAAGCAGAGAAGAGAAAGAAAATAAATGTGAGTGTGGGTCATGGAACTGACTGACCTAACCACGAACCAGTTTTTTAATTGTAATTACTTTTTTATTGGAAAACAAATATACAACTTGGAATGGATTTGAGGCAAATTGTGCCATAAGCAGATTTTTTAAAAAAATAAATGGCTAAACAAAGTTTAAAAAGAAAGTAACAATAGAAGAAAATATTTTCTAGTACAGGACCAGAAATACAAAAAAAAAAAAATAGTGTACAAATACCTGGATAATACCCATTTTGTGATTAAGGGTAAGTTAATTATCTTTCTGAGTTTCCCTTTTCTTATCTGAGAATAATCATTTTGGTGCTACCTACCTGACAGTTTCTTTGGGAGAAAAGCACTTTGCAAACTGTAAAGCATTTTAGAAATGTGAACTTTTGTTAGAAAGGAGGATCAAGAGAAAACTGAACAGAGAACTAGTGAATTTTACCTGGGGTAGAAGACTAAGACTAAGAAAATAATTTGGGTGGGGAAGGGATGCATCTGAAGGCCTTGGGCAGTAGGTAGATTGAGGCAGTATTCAAACAGATCATCTATTTGGAATTACAGGTATCTTTTCCACATGATTTTCCCCATTATGGTTTCAATACGTCTCAGGTTGGCATCAGAAATTAAATGGAAATTTTTTGAGAGTTTTGTGGAAGCCACAAGCAACAGTGAAGGCCAGCAGATAGCAGAGAAAAAGCTTAGATATTTAGAAGTGTACAAAATATGTTTATAGTATAATATGATATTGATATATTTTGTCTTTTAGTACCATAAATATATATATATATATATATATAATTTCTTTTTTTAAAGAAAAATTAATCTACAAGTTCACGGTTGGAAAAAGAATGGGCACAAAGGCTAGGAATGTAGATATCTTTACAGGTTTAGCAACTCATAACTGCATAAAATGTATGTTCTGTTATGTATATTACCTTACAGTATGTGCATTATGATTCTCCTCAAATTTGTTTCTTATTTTTTCACTACATTTTCATACACTATTTTTACTTAACATTAACATACTATTATATACCTATAAATATATTATCTATTTATTATTATATGTATCATAAATATATCTATTTAGTCTATGACCAAATACTTAACCCAAATTTTACAACAAGATACTATAAACACTCCATAAAAGAAAAAGGAAAAAAATCAGACTTCTCTGGTATGAAGGGAGGGCCAAAAAATTTTATGTGGATTTTCCTGATTGGGGGGAGTGCTGCACCCCTAATCCTCACAATATGAAAGGGATACCTGTATTCTTTTATGCATCTGTAGGGACATGGGACAAGGTCCCTTTCAGACATCGTGTGCACTATTTTGCACTTTAGGGGCAGCAAGATGGCCCGGGGGATAAAGTACTAGTTCTAGAACCAAAAAGATTTCTCTTCCTATGTTTAAATCTGGCCTCAGACACTTTGGGCATGACAAATCACTTAACCCTGTTTGCTTCCATTTCCTCAGGTATAAAATGAGATGGAGAAGGAAATAGCAAACCACTCCTGTATCATTGCCAAGAAAACCCCAAATGGGGTCATAAAAATTTGGACCACCTAATCAACTAAACAACCACAACTTTGCACTTTGTATGGACACCAAAAGGCTCATTTGTACTTTGTTGTTTTATCTGACTCTGTGTGACCCTTTTGGGGGGTTTTCTTGGCAGAGATACTGGAGTGATTTGTCATTTCCTTCTCTAGCTCATTTTGTAGATGATGAAAATGAGGCAAACAGGGTGAAGTGACTTGTCTAGTCACACAGCTAGTAAGAATCCGAGACCAGATTCGAACTCAGAAAGATGAGTTTAGCCCACAGGAAGATGGACTTTCAGTCCATTCACGCTTATATCTTTAAGTAAGGAAAGGTCAGAAGTCTCAAAAAAGGCCTGAGTTGCCATGCCTTTTCTCCATAAATTCACTGACTTGGGAGAATCCAGGAGACTAAGAGTTTAAAGGCAAGGTGTAAAAACCAGGCTTCCAGGAATAGAGGAAGCAGAATGAGGAGACAGCTGCCCATCCTTAAGGACAGGTTCTGGGAGTGTCCAAAAATACAGAGCAGTTCCACAGGCTGAAGATAGTGCCACCCCAGCTGGGACTTGAAGGAAGCCAGGGTTCTGAAAAGGGACTGAGGATAAAGTATGTTCCTGGCTTGAGAGTCTGTGGGGAAATGCACAGAGGTGAAAGAGAGCATATTGAGGTTGAGGTCTAGTTATCCTGGAATACAAGATGTATCTAACTGACTTGTGTGGGATTTGAGGGTCTAGATTTGGGTCCAAAGCTTTACTTTTTACTAGCAGTGTGACCTTGGACTTTTCCTAGTCTCTTCTTAAAATAATCAAGGCAGACTGAATGACCACCAAATATCTATAGGTCCTAGAAGCCCACATTCTGACCTTTTCCTGTTCATCATCAGATTTATCAAGTACTTTCCTCACAACCCTCTGTGATATATGGCTTGCAACTTTTATTATACTCATTTAACAGATGAGGAAACTGAGGCCCAGAGAGAGTGACTTTCTGAGAATCACATAGCTAATAAGTGACAAAATCAGGACTTAATCCCCTTTCATGCCTACACTTGACTCTCAGGTAGATGGCACATGGATAAAGTACTGGACCTGGATTCACAAAGTCCTCAGTTCAAATTCAGTCTCAGACATCCAGATAAGTCACTTAACCACTTTATGCCTTAGTTTCCTCATCTGTAAAATGAGAGTAATAATAGCACTTACACCAGGTTTGTTGTGGGGGTCAAATGAGATAATATTTGTGAAATAAAGAAAACTTAAAATGTTATTTATATCCTAGCTATTATTGTTGTCATGGTTTTTTTTTGTTTTATGGAGAGAAATTAGGTCTTGAAGAGATAGAATGACTTGTAAATAAGTAGCAAAGTTGGGGTTAGAACCATTTGTACTAAGTGACACATTGTGATTATTCAAACAGTTTTCACTGTTACACTGCAATTGGTCTTTAACATAGAATTAACATTTTTTATTGTTTGAAAACTGCTGTATATGTGCCCAAAGAAATAAGTGATTTGCCCATAGTCACAGTAGTTAGCTCCTGAGCCAAGACTTGGGATGAAAGGCATAACATTCTACACTCCCAGGATAGGACTCTTGTCATTTGGCCCCACACCTTTGTCTACCTTCAGGAAGTCTGGGAAGAAGACAGGCTGAGAGAGGAAGATGGCAGCCACATCGCTGTGCAGCTGGAGCTGGTCTGGCTTGAAGGTAGGGCAAAGACTTGCGGCTTGAATAAGCAATACCCCCAAAGGAATCCAGTGCCTTCACAGAAGCTCCCAATTCCCAGGCCTTTATCCAAGCCAATCCACCCCCAACTTCTTAGGCAAGAAGTCTCACCATCCCTGTATGACCCCAATGCCTATTCAGAAATTCTCCAGCAATTCCACCCACCTCCTTGCTCTGGCTCCTTCCCCAAGAGCCAGGCACACTTAGGATTCCGGATATCATCCACTCCCCTCTGGCTGAACTCAGTCACCTTCCTCTGCCCTCTGAAGAAATCGGGCCACAGTCACCACCAAGCTTCCATAGGAGAGAAGAATTGGCACTGGTCCCTTGGTTCCATTAATATTTAAAGGGAAGGTGGCATAGCTAGGGTTTGAGAAATGCCCAACCCAACTCCCCCGTATTCCCCTTTTCAGCCCCCAGCATATCCTGCCCCCGTCACACATCTGCTCATCTGATTGACCGCCGGCACATTTTTACTAGGGTTGGCTCAGCCCAGAGCCAATACAGCTGCAGGAAGAAGAAGCCGGATTCCATTCTGCTTTGAGCATCATGGCTAGGGCTGCCAACAGCATTTGCTTCCTGGCAAAGTTTCCACATTGGCAGAGCAACAAGGATGCCAATATTAGAGGTCGGCTGGCAATTCTGGTCACAGATGCCCTCCAGTTCAAGGAAATCTGTTCTTTCTCTTCTTAAAGCTGGTTTGGCTCTCAGTTACCTCAGTCTGACTGAAGCATCTCCCTTCACATAAACAGGTGTGCCTAGAGCACAGGCCAGTCTTGGAAGGAGTAAGGGTCACCATGGGTAGATAGGTGGTACAGTGGATAGAGCCCGGGACCTGGAGTCGGGAAGATCTGAGTGCAAATCTGCTCTCAGACATTGGCTAGCTGTGTGACATTGGGTAAATCACTTAACCACTCTTTGCCTTAGTTCCTCATCTGTAAAATGGGGTTGCACTGGAGAAGAAAAAGGCAAACTTCATCATCAGATTTATCTTTGTCAAGAAAATCCCATGGACCAAATCCATGACTAAAAAACAACAAAGGAGCAGCATGCTAATCAAGTTGGTACCTTGAGCTAGAGTCTGGAGTGGCTCAGGAAGTCTCTGATCACAGACCTTGAACCCTGTCTAGCCAGCTCACAAACATGTGGCATTCTGATTAAAGGGAGTTGGCTAAGAGAGATTGTAGATGAAAAAGAGCAAAACCCCTACTACTTTATTAAAAAACAATTCTAAGCAATGGTGGGGTATAAGCAGCATCTTCAACTAGGAATAAGAGTGTAAGTTTGAGAAGGGATCTTTAAGGAACATCTAGTCCAAACTCTTGATTTGATCAGAGGAAATTAAGGCTCACTGAGGCTCAGAAAGAGAAAGGAACCCGCTCAGAAACATACAAAAGACACAAGAGGAGGTGGGGGAGGGGTGCAGGGGAAGGATAGATAGAAGTCTCAGTGGATAGTAAGGCCTGGAGATGGAAGGTCCTGGGTCCAAATCTGGCCTCAGATACTATCTAGCTGTGTCATCCTGGGCAAGTCATTTAACTCCAGTTGCCTAGCTCTTACCACTCTTCTCTGCCTTGGAACCCCATACTTAGTATCAATTCTAAGTCAGAAGATAAGGAGGGAGAGACAGACAGACACAGGCAGACAGACAGGCAGAGACGGGGGCAAAGGGAGGGAGGGAGACGGAGAAAGAGAGAGAGAGAGAGAGAGAGAGAGAGAGAGAGAGAGAGAGAGAGCTGTCTCTTANAAGAGAGATGTCTATAGTCATAATTCCAGCTATTTCTTTTGTCTTGGAATTTTGAGTTGTTTTTTTCCCCCTTGAGTAATCTTACTATGAGCTTCTTCCCCGAAAGGGGTCTTTCTCCTTTATATCCTATCCCCACAGGATTTGGGCTAGGACTATAGGGCTAATAGGCAACAAGTGTAAGGAAAACTAGTTTGCAATAATATCTGACATTTATGTAGTGTTTTATGATTTTCAAAACCCTTTTAGCTAGATCTTCACAACAGTCCTATGAGGTAAACAGCGTAAGTATCCTGATTACCCCTCCAACTGCCAGAACTTCCCCTATTCCCCCAAAATCTTTGTATCTTTTTTGTATATGCTTATATATTTACATATATATTCATTCTTTCTTTATATATATTATATATATATACATATATATTCTGCCCCAAGGGCATGATTATTTATAATTTTTAAGCCTTTATCTTTCATCTTAGAAGAAGCAATATTATGAAGTGGTTCCGAGGCAGAAGAAGAATGGTAAGGGCTAGTGTTATGAGTAAGATTAGATTAGCTAGTTAGTAGGTATTGATTATATATTGATTAGGAAGTACCTAGCAGGAAGGAGCTGGAGCTGGGAATTCCAGGTTGGAATGAAGGAGGAGGAAGTCTATCTGTGTTCTGTGTGTGTGGACTCCATTAGTGGTAGGCAAAAACTGTTGCCAGCCTGGGAGACCTCAGAGCAAAGAACACCTTGCATCCTGTTTTCCCTGGGATCCTGTGTGGTGTGGCATTTAAGGAAAGAACAAGAGAAGAGGACAGTGCTTCAAGCAAACCCCTTACTACTTGGTTCCTGAGACAACTGTAGCTCCTGGCATCCAGACATCATCAGTGGATAGCAGTGAGAATCCCAAACCCACAAAGCCCTAGCTTTACTCAAGCCTGGCAGGTTCCAGGTTTGAGGCAGAAACCCAGAGACTCCAGTATAGCTCCTTGGGCCCTGTTAGTTAGATAGCTTAGATTAGTGTAGTGAATAAGTCCTTCCCTGTCCCTTTGGGTTTTGTTATTAGGTGCTAAGATTTTAGAGTAGTCATTCCTATCCCTCCTTTTAGTTGTTTCTAATTAAAACCCAATTTCACCTTGTTACCTTGTCAGTTAATTCAAGGCCTCTGGCCAGAGTGACAGTTGGCTGTTATTTTTTCAGTTGGGAGTGGTGTAGCTGTACAAGACTTCAGTGATCAGTTTTAGTCTCTCTTACATCCCAGAGAGTGTTCCCACAAACCCCATAGTTTATTTTAATATCCCTGGTAACCCCATTACTTATATTTTCCTACACTAGGCAATGGGGGTTAAATGACTTGCCCAGGGACTGAATAATTACCATTTTATCAATGAGGAAACTGAGTCAAGTGGAATTTAGATGACTTGCCCACAGTTCCTCCTTTGTTTTAGAGGAGCATCTATGACATCATGGGATAATGTCTTGACTTGCAAGTGAATTGAACTTAAGTGAGACAGGGATGCACAAAGTTTTCAGCCTCACTCTCTTTTCCAGAGTCTTCAAAGTCCAGTGGCAGGACAAAAGTCAGAACAACTAATAATGCCCACAGTTATACAACTAACAAAAGGCAAAGGCCCAATTTAATCTCAGATCCACAAATCCAGAGCTTAACGTGGAAAAATACAGAAAAACCGAAGCAGTTACAAAGAACAGGTCTTTAATCAGGACAAGGGAGACGATGCTCTTGTGGCCACCACAGAGTCATGCACACACACAATACCACACTAAGCTAAGCTCCAGGAAAAAGCACTATGAATAGAAATTTTCCATCATGGGAATTTCCACAGAATTGAAGAATTTGACGTCTTTTATACTCTCTTTAGGGAATATGGGGGGAGGGAGAAGGTTAAATGATTGGCTTACATAGAGGCTAAGGAAGGAGGATTCTAGCCAGGGACTAGAATACTCTGAAGTGGCCTAGATATGATGTAGGAAATTTGGAAGATAAAATGATTTGACTATATCTGCTCATTCTATCTAGGATGAGATCAATGGGTACTTGAAGGTTCAGTCTAGGACAAACTTATTAATCCTACTTAGGGTGATCCAAGAGTGCTTGAGGGTTTCATAAAACAAGGCTATAATTATTTTCTTGACTTATGGATATAATCCTACCACTTCTACCCCAAGTTTCCCTTCCCCATCAAACTGTAAAAAGACATCCTGTCCTCATTGGGTCCAGTTCTCAAAACATTATAGGATGTAGGAGTTGGAAGGAATGTTGTTGTTCATTTAGTAATAGAAACTTCTCAAAAATTTCTTCTTTCTGGCTACCATGCTCTGGTCTGTGTGGGCTGCTAATACATGGCAAGATGATGGCAGTGAATGACAGATAGGTCAGAACTGATCTTGGGGAACATGTACCCGGCACTCAGGATGGTATAGGATATAAAGGTTACCCAGCTTTTCAGGGCTGTCATTGCGCAGCCTGGTTGAGTGGACATTCATATTTTCATGTATATCTTGACTGAAACTGAGTCTTGGATTTTGAATATTGAAGTTTTAATAACCCTGTGTTGGGTGGCCAAGATGGAGAAAGGCCCTTCCTCTTGACATTGGCTTGAATTATGTTGTGTTGGGGTTTTTTAAATTTGTTTATTTAATATTATCTCTGCTGGACAATATTGAAGGAGGGCTCAGATAGCTATTTTCATTTCCCATGAATGAGGGAAGAGTAGGTGACAATCTATAGAAAAAAAGCCAATACTCAAAGAGACTGAATGAATTCGCCAAAGTTCAAATAGCAGTTAAGCATATCAGGGTTTTAGTGTTGCTTAAATATGACATCTCTGCTCTTCCTTGAACATGACACCCAATCGCCTGACAACCAGCATTTTCACTGACTGTCCTCCACCATGGGGGAACCCTCTCCTTCCTCATCTCCTCCTCCTGGTCTTCTAGACTTCTTTCAAGCTCTGGTTCAAGCTTCACCTTCTAGAAGAATCTCTTCCCATTCTCTTTAAAATTTATGCCTTCCATCTGAGAGTAGCTTTACCTTAGCCTAATACATATCTTGTTTGCACATACTTGGTTGCATGTTGTTCCCATACCTTATAGCCTCCCTTTAGACCAAAATCCCCTTGAGAACAAGAATTGTCTTTTGCCTTTCTTTGCATCCCAAAGACTTAATTCAGCATTTGGCATACTTGTTGTTTAGTTATTCAGTCATGTCCAACTCTTCATGGCCCCATGGACCATAGGACACCAATATTACCCACTGAGTATTTTTTGGCAAAGACAATGAAATGATTTGCCATCTTATTCTTCAAGGGATTATGGCAAATGAAGGTCATATTGTAAGTGCCTGAGGCTAGATTTGAACTTGGGTCTTCCTGACTCCAGGCCCAGAGCTCTATCCATTGAGCCACCTAGTAGCCTAGCATATAGGAGGTACTTAACACATATTAATTGAGTTACTGACCATCTGGTGTCAAGAGAAAGGACTATGATAACCTCACACTTTACTTATGCTGTTTAGATGATGGCTAGAGTTTTATATTCATTTTGTGGCCACAGATTTTAAGAAGGGAAATGCCAAGTCAGAGCATTTCCAAAAGGGGACAAATAAAATGATGAAGAAATTAGAAGTCATTGATCACATGAGTCAATGGGGATATGATTGGGGATGTAGACTCTAAGCAATCACCCTAATGCAAATATTAATAATATGGAAATAGATCTTGATCAATGACACATGTAAAACACAGTGGAATTGTTCATTGGCTACAGGAGGCGGGTGGGAGGAAGGGAGAGAAAGGACATGAATCATGTAACCATGGAAAAATATTCTTAATTAATTAATTAATTTTTAGAAAAAGACAAAAAGAAAAGAAATTAGAAGTTCTATCCCATAGTCCCATGAGTCCAGCATGGAAGGAACTGGGGCAGGGGAGAAAGGGAAAGATAATCTTGTCAAAGAGGAGGACATAATAATAGAGAAGGAGTCAGGAAGACTCACAGGAGGAATATGAACTGATCCCCCCATCCCTCACTCCCTACTCCCCCATCCCCAAGGAGATAGCATCATTACATAATCACAAAAATACAGAATTTCAGCTAAAGGAGTATCAATGAAATTCAGAAGGAAGTACAGAGAAGGGACCATTTTGAAAGTAAAACAGGTAGAATTTATAATATATTTGTTTTAAAAAGCAAGCAGAATGGAATGGAAATCCATAGGTTCACGCGAAATTCTCTTTTTGTATTCAGCTTTGTGTATGGAAATGTTTTTTTTGGGGGGGAGTATTCATGTTTAAAATTCTGCAAATGAAGTTGGGAGAGGGGAGAAAATGTCAGTTTTATATACCTAAAAGAATCCTCACCACAATACGTTCGACAAATGATCATTCAGCTTTTGCCTGAAGACCTCCAAACAGAGGAAAGCCATTTACATCCTCTAAGACAGCCCATTCCATTGCTGAAACAGTTCTATTGCTGATATGAAGCCTAAATTTGCCCTTAACGATTTTCATCTGTGTCTACTAGATTCCCCACTGAAACGGGAAGGAAACAAGCAATTATTAAGTGCCTATTATATGTGAGGCACTGAGCTAATAAGCTCTTTCCACAGAATCTCATTTTGGGGGCTGGGGAGAGAACATGACTCTATTTTTAGAAAAATACCTACAGTAATATTTTATTTTTTCCCAATTACATGTAATGTAATTTCATTTGTTCCCCACAATCCTGGAGAGAAAGTGCTAGTCTGAACCCCATTTTATAGCCAAGTAAACTGAGGCAGCTATCAGGCAAATGACTTGCCCAAGGTCATAAAGTTAGTAAGTGTCTGAGGCTGACTTCACACCTAGTGCTCTACCCACTGCACCACCAAATCCAATCCCCCTTCCAACCAACAAGCCCTTCAGATACCTGAGCTCTGCCATCATGTCTCCTTTTAGCCTTCACTTTTCTGGGCTAAACACCTCAGATGCCTTCACCCTCTCCTCATGTAACAGATGTGAGCCCTTTTATTCTCCTGGTTGCTCTTCTCTGGATTCTCCAACATAACCTGTCCATTCAGAACTGGAGAGCCCAGAACTGAGCTTAATTTTCCAGATGGAGTCCCACTGGAGCAGAGCACAAGGAGAGGAGTTTTTGAAAGGAGAGATCAGAGAACTGGGAGGACATTTGTCCCCCTTCCTAACTTTGCCTGGGGCCAAACCAGTTTGCCAAAGAGTTTGTGACACAATTTCAATCAGCTGTTCTGCTCACAGTGCCTCTCCTGGTTTTCTCTGGTTTCATCTGCTTTCTATTGCTAGGCAAAAACTTGTTTTAAAGGTAATCAATCATTTTCAGGAAAAATTAAAGCATTTCATTTCAGCCTTTTTTGATCTTCCTCTTAGTAATTACCTTACCGTTCTGGATTTCACAGAAGCAACCTTTTTTTAAGGGAAGCTTTTGGAATATACTATGGACTAGACAAAGCTGTCATTCCCACCAGCCCCGTCTGTCTTCTTGGTACTATTCTGGCTCAGAAGATCATCCATCCTGTTAAAATGTTAAAATGTACATACAAAAAAAAGTTTTTTTAAGAAAAAATTGCATATATCAAAGATTTATCCAACCCATCAGAGAAAGTGACCCAGTCAGGCTTCAGAGTCAAACACAGACTTTTGCAAAAGTATATTTCAAAGATAATTTCCTCCCAAGAGAAAAGTGCTCTTATCTGAAGCATTGTGGGAACATAGGGTCCATGCATCAAAAACCTTGTTTTGTTGGTTATTATCCCCTTATTTTTCAGCCACATCTAACTCTTTGAGACCTTATTCGGGATTTTCTTGCCAAAGGTACTGGAGCAGTTCTCCATTTCCTTCTCCAGCTTATTTTGCAGATGAGGAAATTATGGCAAATGGAATTAAGTGAATTGCCCAGGGACAGACAGCTTTATTGCATTGCCTACTTATCTCTGTATGTGTCTTCTTCCATTTAAGTCCTCCAGTATTATATTATAAAGTAAAGGTGATTAAACGTTCTTAAAGGTTATATCAATAAAAAAAAACAAGTAATAGCCAGTCATAACAAGTAGGAAAGTTTCATGTTTGGCCTGAAAAAAAAATTTTTAGTAGGATCATAGATTTTGAGCTGGGAGGGATCTCAGAGGCCATCAAATCCAACCAAGTAAGAACCACTTTAGCTAAGTTTAAATAGACAGATTGATTGCAGGGTGATGAAATTTTTAGCCACAATAATTCCTTTGCTAAGTCATAGAAAAGATGGGTTCCCCATCAGTATGTGTCCACATTGATGTAATCGAAGCTCTTTTAAGCATTTAGCACGTCTGTGTCTTATCCTTCTATTAGGTTGAAGTTCCATGATGACAGCAAATGGGACTTATGTAAACTTTGTTCTTGACAAAATTAAAACCCAATATCAATAGCAATTATTTTTATTGAAGAAGCATGGGATTTTGAGATGGAAAATGTCTTACGACTCATCTACATCTATTATTGTTGTTTCATCATGTCTGACTCTTCGTGACCCCATTTTGGGGTTTTCTTAGCAAAGATACTAGGGTAGTTTGCCATTTCATTCTCCAGCTCATTTTACAGATAAGGAAACTAAGGCAAACAGAGTAAAGTGACTTACTCAGGGATACACAGCTAGTATGAGGTCTGCGGCTGGATTTGAACTCAAGTCTCCTAATCTGCATTTGACCCACTGAGCCACCTAGCTGCCTCCTAGACTATATCTTTCCTCTCACCTAAAAAAAGGAAACAGGCAGGCCAGGAATGGCAACTGGCCCAATAAATGGCTTATTAATAATGGCTTAATAATTACTGATATATAATTAAATAACAACATATTATATAAGGTTATATTATATGTAATATAATATAATTTAAAAAGTAAAATATAATTAATAATTAATAATGGCTTAATAAATCTTTGTTGAAATTCATTCAATTTAATTCTTATTCAGGTCATTTAAGATCTCTCACATGATCTTTCTATAGCAGATGTCCTCCAATCCCTGCCACCCCTACACCTACCAGAATGCTCAGTCACTATTTCCAGAGACTAAATTGAAGCTTGAAGTAAGTCCGCTTCCAGCCACATGTGACTTAGGACCTTGGAATAGGATACGAGAAACAATCCCCTAACTTGGCTTCTAAGCCAAAGAGTTGATTATTCAGGGGACTTTTTAAAGGAAGAGACAACTTCCAGGTAAGCTCTCTAGGATGTAGCTCCTCAGGTAGCAAGATGTGATTTCAATGAGTAGAGAAGGATGGTCATGGCTACCTCCCATCACTCTAGGAGCTCAGCTGGGCAAACTTGGGAAGACTAAGAAGATTAGGAGGCTTCGACCTTTTCTGTGTGTTTTTTTCCTTATCTTAAGTAAATGAGTACTCTAAGAGAGACACAAGGTCCCAAGGACCTTGTAAGTTTAAGAGGGCAAAGGATACTAACTGCCATATTTAAGTCCACAGAGGACATGAGGGCAGAGAAGTATTATCCTTCTCTTTCTATCCATAGCTAGGATCCCATCTTGCCATGCATACAGGCACAGCCTAGTGAGATAGGTAGAGGTTGCCTCTTCTTTTAGGAAGTCCCCTAAACTGAGTCCTGGCTCAGCAGCCAATTAGAAGACTCTTTGTCACATCCTTTTTTTGTGATCCCCTAAGTGACCATATGACTGAAGTGGGGTCTCCTCAAGCTTCAATGTGGTCTCCAAGAATGATCACTAAAAATGCTGGAGGGGGGGGATGGAGATTTATTCATTTCTTTTTTAAAGAAACATGTTTATTTCCTACTATATTCTTTACCTACCCTTCACAGAAAGTCATTCCCTATAAAATAAAATTAATAAGAAGAGGAAAAGAATTCAGCATTCTCAATCAACACCCTGAAAAAGTGACATAATTTGCAGAGTTCCATATCCATATCCCTCTACCTCTGGAAAGAAGCTAGAGGAAATATCTTCTCCCATCGGGACCAAATTGGGTCAACTTTCTCAGTATTCATCTTCATTTTATTGATATCTTTTGCTTTTTTATTGCCAAAATTTCTCCAAGCATCCCTCCCTGAGATTATATGTGTATACACACACACACACACACACACACACACACACATATATATATGTATATACCTTCCATCTTAGAATCAATATTGTCTATTGGTTCCAAGTCAGAAGAGTGGTATGGGTTAGGTAATGGGGATTAAGTGACTTGTCCAAGGTCACACAACTAGGCAATATCTGAGGCCAGACTTGAACCCAGGAACTCACATTTCTAAGCCTGGCTCTTAATCCACTGAGCCTTCTAACTGACCCCTCCCTGTATTTTTTTGAGGGGAAGAAAAAAAGTCAATACTCTGAAAAAGAGTACCTCCAACTCCTACATGAACCCCAGTTGTCCTTCAGCTAAATGCCTTTTTTTTCTCTTTCTCAAAGTTTAAGGGTCTCATGTTTGTTATAACCTGTTTTTCTTTTCATTTACCAGTGTCCCCTCCTCTCTTCTTTTCCTTCTCTCCCTCCCTCTAATGATGCCAGCTACCCTTCCCAGGTGGTGCTTTCAGAACCACCACAAACCACACCCCTACTGTGTTCTTCCAGACGGTGACACTAGCACACACCCACACTCCACCTGTATTTTTCAGTCTCAGGGAGAGAAACAACGCTCCTGGGAATCTGGAGACCAGCCAGAGGTCAGAGCACAAAGGAGCATCTGTCTCTCAGATTTAGTCAAGGCACTTCTGTATGAACCTCCTTGCAGTCTGAATAAACCAAATATTTATAGATTCCATGAGCCCTGAAGATCACATGCCTTTTTTTTAGAGCTGCAAGGAATCGTAGATTTAGAGATGGAAGGGACCTCAGGAAGCCCTCTAATCCAGCACCCCAAACAATCATTTTACAAATGAAAAAAGTGAAGCTCCAGAGGTTGAATGACTCACCCTATGTCACAGGAGATAGGGTTCAAAGGGAGGATTTGAAGGCAACTCCTCTGACTCCAGAATGCATTCCACTGTTCGTGAAGTTATCGCCTTAATCTTAGGCAACTACAGAACCCTGGGCAAATCACTTAACCTCTGTTTGGCTCAGCTTCCTCAACTGTAAAACGAGGATCATGATAGCATCTACCTCTGAGTTTTGTTGGAAGGATCAAATGAGACAATATTTGCAAAGCTCAGTGCCTGGCATGTAGATTAGACTTAATAAAGGCTCATCTCTCTCTTTCCTTTGACATGATTTAGTTCAAGGTCTTGTTTGACCAAAGAAGAAACAGATACTCAAAGAGGATCTAATTTACTAAAGATCACACAGCCAATTAGTGGCAGGTCCAGAATTAGAATTCAAGTTTCCTGACTCCTAGTTTAGGCATCCTTTCTCCTCTACACAGACTACTGGTAAAACACAGGCAGAGACAAAGGCCAGCTCATTTCTATACAAAAGAGAGTTCAATTGTTTTTTTTTTTTTAATTCAGGGCCCTGCAGGTCATGCTCCATTGGCATCTAGAAAACAAATTTCATGCCCAACCAGAGCTAGCAAGTATCAGTACTTGGCAAGAGGATAATTGAATTAGGAAGAGTCATGTTTGGTTAGGTAATGGGCATGCCATAAAAGGGTGTGTCAAGTATTCAAGGCATTTCACAAAATCATAAAAATCTTAGAGCTGAAAAGGACCATAGAGTTCATGCTGGCAGAGTGGATAAAAGACTGGACTTGAGGTCTGGAAAAGCTAGGTTTGAGTCCTGCCTCTGATGCTTACTGGCTGAGTGACCAATAGGAAAGTCTTTTTAATTTCCCTGGATCTCAGTTTGCTCATCTGTAAAATGGGGATAATAATATCACTTAGTTCTAAAGAGTTGCTGGAAAGCATGAATGAGATACTTTATTTGAAGTACTTGGCACTCTATAAACATCAGTTAATCTCATTAGAGAATTATAGGAATTAGAGCTGGTTAGGGTCTTGATGATAATTCAGCACTGTCATTTTACTAATGAGGAAAACTGAATTTTAAATCATGGAGAGAAGCAACACTCCTGGGAATCTGGAAACCAGCCAGAAGTCAGAACACAAAGGAACATCTGTCTCTCACATTTAGTCAAGGCGCTTCCAAGTTTGGGAAAATGATTTGTTCAAGATTACATAGCTAGTATAGAGAGAGTTAGGATTCAAACCCAAGTCTGATGACCTGTTGAGGTTTTCTGGCTTTGTTTTTAAAAGTGTTGCTGGGGCCATCTCTATCTTGTTTGTTGTGGAGTCATTTCAGGCATGTCTTACTCTTTGTTGCCCCATTTGTCATTTGCTTGGCAAAAATACTGAAGTGGTTTGCCATTTCTTTCTCCAGCCCATTTTACAGATAAGGAAACTGAGGCAAACAGGGTATAGTGGCTTGCCCAGGGTCACACAGCTAGTAAATGTCTGAGGCCAGATTTAAACTCAGGAGGATGAGTCCTCCTTACTTCAGGACCAGCTCTCTAACCCACTGTACCACCTCCTTTTTCCAAATAAATGTCAGTCCATTTTTTTCTATCGTCTTACAAATAAATAAATCTCCTCAAACTATTAGTCCATATTTCTCCCCCCTTCACTGTTAAACTTCTTGAAAAAGTTTCCTAACCTCATTACCTCTTCTCACCACCCACTCACTCCTCAACCCTTTGCCCATCTGGTTTCCATTCTTGTCACATTTACTGAAATTGCTCTCTTCAGTGACCCCTTATTTTCCAAATTCTATGACCTTTCCTCAGTCTTTATCTTCTTTGACCTTTCTGCTATGTTTAACACTATGACGTCCTCCCCCCATTCCTCTGTGATACTCTTTCTTCCTTAGTCTTCAATAGCATTACTCCTACCTCTTGGCCCATTCCTTCTGTCTCCTATTCATCCTTTTCTTCCAATATCTTACATGAGGCTATTCCCACAGCTCTATCTTTGGCTTTCTCTTTTGTCCATACTTTCTCATTTGATTATTTTATTTATTCCCATGACTTCAACTATGAAGCAAATAACTTCTGAATCTATGTCATAACGCTATTTTCTCCCCTACCCTTCAGTCCTGCTTTTCCAACTACCCACAGGATGTCCCCCGACTAGATCCTCAAATAAAGCATTTCCAGAACTTAATTCCTCCTCTTCCTCCTCCGCAATAATCCTTCCAACTTGATCACTTTAGTGGATGGCATTCTAGACATCTTTGACTCTTCCCTGACCTTTGCCTTTTTATAACAAATAAACTACTACATCTTGTTAATGTCCTCTGATTTTGCCTGGGGATATTTCTTACTCCTTCCTTTTCTCTCTAAATGTATCCTGGATCCTAGAAGTAGAAAGAGAAGAGATCTCAGTATCAGATTTTGACCTCTAGTCCAACCCTCCCATTTTATAGATGAAGAACTTGAAACTTCAACCTTCAACACATCTTGTCTGCATTGATACAGTCACTTCCTAGATGATTCATCTTCCTTCAGCATCTTCCCTTTAGGGTCATCCTTCACACAATTTCAAAATTAATCTTCCTAGCACACAGGTCTGATTGTCTCACTCCCTTGTCAAAGGCTATCAGTGGGTCCTTGGTGCCTCCAGTTTAAATTCGCACTGCCCAACTTGGAGTTGAAGAGTTTCTAAGACATGACTCAGTCCTACATAAAGCAGATAGGTGGCTCTGGGTCTAAAGCCAAGAAGATCTGAGTTCAAATCCAGTCTCAGATATTTACCAGCTATATGCCCTCACCTCTTTTACAGTTTCTCAATTGTAAAAGTTTTCATTTCACCTCTATTCAGTCTCCCACCTTAAATTGGGCATAATAAAAGCTCGTACTTTCCAGAGTTGTTGTGAGGATCAAATGAGATAAAATGGCTAAGTGCTTAGCACAGAGCCTAGCACATAGTAGGTGATGTATAAAGGCCTATTTCCTTCCTTCCTACTTTCATTATCTCTTTGTTCTACTTTACATTCTCTACATTCTAACCAAGCTAAATTTGCATCTCCTTTCCTAGCCTCATTCATAAGAATTCATAAGCTGTGTTATTTGGAATTTGGGGGGTTCCATTGAGAGGTATTTGGGGCTCATTTGAGCCTTAAAATATCTAGATATATGACAAACTTCCTGTGGACATTTAGGGGACTTGGAAACTACATTTTCCATGATTCAATGGGTTTCTGGTTTTGACGTGATGATGTATACCAAGGTAAAGCGTAGCTTGAATTGGGAGGTTGGGCTTGAGACTTTCTCTTTGGTACGTAGGAGAGGTGAGAGAGGGTAATGACTAATGGCGGGGGACTTGAAATAGATTTTAGCAGGTGTGTGGCCATTTCTTTATTTTACCAAAATGACCCTAATTAAAATATTACTTCTCCTTTTAATCTCAGTCTTCACTTATTTTAATTATAACAAAGCCATTCTTCATTCCTGGAATATTGGCTTCCCATCTCCATCCATGAATATTTTTCATTCTTTAAGATTCAGTGGCAGTGTCCAAGGCTTCCATGAAGCCTTTTCTGCTTCTCTACCTCCTCATATTTCTTACAACACACTGTTGTAGATTGCTTCTTTGACTATATCTCTCCTGGTTCTTTTCCTACCTGCTTTTAACCTTTTTTGTATCATAGACCTCTTTGACTATGGATCCATTCTCAAAAGAGTATTTTATTTTTTTTAAACCCTTACCTTCTGTCTTGGAGTCAATACTGTGTATTGGCTCCAAGGCAGAAGAGTGGTAAGGGTAGGCAATGGGGGTTAAGTAATTTGCCCTGGGTCACATAGCTGGGAAGTGTCTGAGGCCAGATTTGAACCTAGGACCTCCTGTCTCTTGGTCTGGCTCTCAAGCCACTGAGCTACCCAGCTGCCCCCTCAAAATAGTATTTTAAATGCGTAAAATACATCCATTTTCAAAGGAAACTAATTATGTTGAAATGCTATTATTAGGATATTAGAAAAGGCAAAACAAAACAAGTTTGTAGACCCCAGGTTAAGACCACTTGCCTATTTAAGCTTGGTGAAGTTATCTGTTCCTGTGGGTTCAAATATCATCTCAGTATAAATAATTCTCAAACCTATATGTCTATATCTATATATCTACTTCTATCCATCTCTATCTCTAGCTCTACCTATCTATATTCCTACATCTCCCTCTATAAATATATATGTATATGGAGAGAGATATAGGTAGATATAGATATAGATCTAGCCTTAGTCTCTCTTTTAAGCTCTAGGCTCACATCTACCAACAACCTTTTGGACATCTCAAAACTGTATATTTTGTAAAAACCTCAAATTCAGTTCTTTCAAGACATAACACATCATCTTTCTCCCAAAACTCTTCCCCCTTCCCAATCTCCCTATTGCTCTTTTTCTTATTTATCTTTTGCATTAGAAGACTCTATTTTCTCTCCCTTCCATCACCTCACTCCACTGAAAGAAAAGAAAGACAAAGAAATAACATATAACAAATAATAAAGAGAAAGAAATTTTCTCTCGTTATGTTCCAGTATCATTCCATACCCTAAATCCATCTCTTGTTTCATCTTTGGTCCTTTGGAATTATGAATGGTCATTGTATTAATAATAGTTCTTATAGCTTTCAAAATTGATTGTTTTTATCATATTATTGTATAAAATGTTATCTTGGTTCTGCTCATTTCATTCTTCATTTGTTTAAACAAGTCCCTAAAATTGTTCATTTTGTTAAGTATTATAGCGCTTCTGGTGCTGGTCCCTTCACTTTGCATTAGTTCATATAAATCTTTCCATATCTCTCTGAGATCATCTGTTTCCTCATCTCTTCTAGAGTAATAGCTTTCCCTCACATGGATATATCCCAATTTTTTAAGTTATTGATCCCTTGATGGGCATTCTTCAGTCTCCAGTTTTCTAACACCACTAAAGAATTTAAAATATTTCTGAATATAAAGAGTCTTTTCCTCTCTCTTTGATCTCTAGCAGTGGTATAGCTAGCTGAAAGGACCTGCACGGTTCCAAATTTCTTCCCAGAATAGTTGTGTCCATTCATAGTTTCACCAATGATGCATTGGTGTGGAAGATGCCAACATCCTCCCAGTCACCTAGTTGATTCTCAATGCAATTTTATTTTCACAATCTGAAAATTACAGAATATACTTATTAACTATATACTAGTGCAAGGCTACTTGCCAGAAGTCTGGGAAGTGACAGTCTGATTCCATATCACAATTAAAGAGTTTTCTTAGGGATTGTTATCACTTCTTTATGTGGAAAGGGAAAGTCAGAAGGGCAAAGTGGTCCTACAACCCATTCAGAAGTGTCATCCTTAACTCCTCATATTCTCTCATCCCACATAGTTAATATTTTACTAAATCTTATCATTTCTACCTTCATAGATCTCGTGTATACATCCTTTTTCTAAAATTGCCACCAGGCTCTCATCATCTTACACCTAGATTATTTTAAAAACCATCTAATGGTCTCTCTGCCTCAATTTCCTCCCCATCCTAATCCATCTTTGAATTAATAATCCACTCTGCTGCCAAAGTGATCTTCCTTAAGCATGAGTCTGACTACATTATATCACTCCTACTCAATAAAATTCAGTGGTTCCCTATTACCTCCAGAATCAAAAAGAAAATTCTGTTTGGATTCCCAATCTGGCTTCTTCCTACATTTCCAATCTTTTTCACTTTCTTCCATGTAATTCATGATACTGCCACACTCACTTTCTTGGTGTTGGTCATACACAAAACTCCATCTCCTCACTCTTTGCTTTTTCAGTGTCTGGAATTCTCTCCCTCTCTATCCCTCATTCCTAAACCCTCCCATCTCTCTCTCTCTCTCTCTCTCTCTCTCTCTCTCTCTCTCTC
>NC_058133.1:279488507-279498630 GCF_016433145.1 Gracilinanus agilis | reverse complement strand
CACACACACACACACACACACACACACACACACACACACACACACACACACATACACACACGCAAATATACATTAAGACTATAACTTGCAGAACAAGTAATGTTGGAAGATTCCTTATGTTTATATAAATCGTGGGTATCAGAACTAGATAGAGACTTGATTCTACATCTCTTCTGACTCTAAACCAGTGAAGTCATGAGTCAGGCTCTCCCCCCAGACCAAAAGATATATGATATATAAATTGATGAGAGAAAGAGAGAGAGAGAGAGAGAGAGAGAGAGAGAGAGAGAGAGAGATGGAGAGATAGAAAGATGATAGATAGATAGATAGATAGATAGATAGATAGATAGATAGATAGATAGGAGAGCAGCTGGGTGGCTCAGTGGATTAAGAGCCAGGCCTAGAGATGGGAGGTCCTGGGTTCAAATCTGACCTCAGACACTTCCCAGCTATGTGACCCTGGACAAGTCACTTGACCCCATTGCCTAGCCCTTACCACTCTTCTGCGTTAGAACCAATACATAGTACTGATTCTAGGACAGAAGGTAAGGATTTAAAAAAAGATAGATAGATAGATAGTATTATGCAATATATATACACCCAAGATATATTATGTGTGTAATATATATATACACACATATATATATACACATATATATATATATGCACAAGATATGTTATATGTAGACAAGATATATTTACAACATATACATACACATACATATATAAATTTATATGTGATATTTTATGTGAATAAGTCTTTACACAAAACATATATACATGTCTATACATAGGTAAGTTACTTATGGCTATGGCTATGATGGAGATAAAAATTATAGAGATTATATATGTAAATTGTATATAGACATAAATATGTATGTAGATATATGGATAAACATAGAGAGAAAGATGAAATTGAGATAGAGAGATGTGTATACACACCTATATATCTATAAATAATTATACATAAGGGCCACAGCCCTTTCCTTCAACTATCTTACAGCCAGACTTAATGGGCTTTTACAAAAAATGAGACTGTAGAATTATGAAAACAATCTATTTTGACCAGCACCCCAGAGCTTGGGTGCTGGTCCCGTCATACCAGTCACCTTGAGAAATTAGGAGTTTGTTCCAGTGATAGCACCATTGCTCAAAACATTTCTGAAACTCTTCTATTGGAAATGCCTTCAGAGATAGTTCATGAGTCACACAAGAAAATAAAGCTAAATTCTTTATGGTTACATCTCCTTGTGGAGCAAAAAACAATGACCCACCCCCAGCCCCCCGCCATGTTTGTCCAACTTGGAGAGGGCATGATATCGTTGAAAGAATCCAAGTCCAGACTCTGCCACTAATGATGATTTCTCATATTCCATAGGCAGTTGCTTTATGGTTTACAGGGTGCTTTCTTTCCAGCAACCATATAAGGTAGGTAGGGGATGTATCATTGTGTCCATTTTACAGGTGAGAAAAACAAAGATTTTGAGGAAGTTAAACATTTTTTCCCATGGTCACAGAATTCTTCCAACTCTAAGCCCAGTGTTCTTTCAACACTCTCTCCAAAGGGCTATGTATGTGGCACTCACCAACTCACTTCTCCTCCCTGGACCTCAGAATAGTCTTGCAGAAAATGAGATGATCTTCAAAGGTCCTTTTCAACTTTAACATGTTTGATGAGTGGATGAGTGAGTGAGTGAATGAATCATATTTGACTCAAAACAACTTTCAGCCAGTTTGAAAAATCAAACTAATTCTCAAAACAAAGATTTGCTACCATTGAAGACATTCAAGAGAATTGCTGGTGGTCTTAACACGGTTCCCACAAAGGAGTTAGAAAAATGTTTTTAGCTTTGGCAGCATCATTGGAATGAGTGTATGGCCTTCCAAGATGATTACTCTGAAGTCAACAGCACCTATTTGAATATGTAAGTTCTGCTCCATTTGTCCAATGTTAAATTATCTTAGCTGCTGTTTATTTGGCATTTGAAACTCACATCCGCATTGTGAAGTAAGTTCTATTGATATCTCCATTTTACAAATGGCTAAATAAAGTTCAAAGGCCAAGTGACTTGCCCAGGGTCATATAGTCAGTGTCAGTGATTTGACCTCAGATTTGAACTGAGTTCTTCCTGAGTCCAACACCATCATCTTATCTACCATATCACTCTGCCTTTAAAAACATGAGAATTAAGTATCATAGAAGTAAAGAAGTCACAAGGGAATAAATAAGTAACAAGTTATGACAAATTTGGTGAGCTGGGAATTTTAAGGAAGGAGAGAGATTCCTACATGCCAGGATGATGAAAGAAGACTTCATAGGGAAGTAGGGTTCAGCTGGGCCTTGAAGAGTGGGCACACTGATAAGCAGAAAAAGAGCATTCTGGGTAAGGAGAAAGACTTGAGCAAGGAGCGTGACTTTTTGCCCCTAGCCAGAAAAAAAGATTGATCTCATTAGAAATTAGAATCCATGTTGGTATTAGCAGAAGAGGTTTTATAGAAGATGTTAAACTATAGAAGATGTTAGACAAGGGCATTGCTTTATACCTTCCTGTACCTTCTACTGGCTAGCACAAAGTCTTAGAGATTCTAAGTATTCAGGACATTTCTGTTGATTTGCAGCCAGGCATCCCAAGAAGCAAGAGAGAGCCACAAAGCCAGAATTATGTATGTTTGGAGACACACTTAACAATCCAATTAAAAAAGAATTTAAAACAAGAATTTGATTTTGCATAGTGTGCGTACTCAAAATGTTATTCTTCTTCCTCTTCCTCCTCCTCCACTTCCTCCTAATCCAAGAGACAACTAGGCAATACAGTGGCCCGGGTCAGAAAGACCTGAGTTCAAATGTAGTCTTAGATAATTACTGTGTGACTCAGGGCAAGTCACTTAATTGCTACTTGCCTTAGTTTCCCCAATTGTAAAATAAACATAATAGTAACTACCTCCCAGAGTTGTAAGGATCAAGTAAGATAATATTTGTAAAACACTTATTAGTGCCTTCCACATTGTGGGTGCTAAAAAAATGTTTTTTTCCTTCTTGTAACCTAACCTAAATTACCCTTATGCCCCCTTTTCCCCTATACTCATTGTTGTCAGTATAATCTTTGTTATTATTCTTTAACCCTTTAAAGTTCTGACAATGTTACCTAGACCTCTCTCCCTCTCATTTTCTTTTTGGAGGAAAGGGGCTGATTTTCAACTCTAATCATTTGTATTGATTCTTTCTAGATCCTCCCCATTTGGAGTAGATTTTTGCATTGTCCCTTTATCTCTACATGGATGATCAGTTCAACTACTGATTGTAAAGTCATCTAGAGAAAGCCAGTCAGTCGGAAATAACAATTTGACTGATTGCCTCCCTACTGGTAATATGAATAGATACTTCATAGATACCTAGAGCTAGCTGGGAAATTACAAAAGTTATGCAGCATGGTGGTCCAGACTTAAATGGTGTATTTGTTTTCCCTCTGTGTCATACCTGGGATTCCTCTATGTAAGAAGGGACCTTTTTAGTTCTGTTCAGATTCGTGATTTAACAGGGATAATCAGATATTCAAATCCTAAACCCCACAATGCTTCTTTAGCTCCACCAAACCAGGTGACAATGAATTCATAGTAAAGATCATAGGACTACAGCAACAGAAAGGTTCTCAGTAGCTACCTACTTCTATCCCTATATTCTATAAAGAATAGGAAACTGAGACCCAAGAAGGTTAATTGACTTGTCTGTCAAAGATCACACAAAATGATGAACAAAATGGAGTGACTAAACAAAAAGAAAGTCATTAATTAGATGTTGGATATTAAGGCACCTAGATGAATATTGCAACCACAATTATCTGTTCCACCTCCTCCTCCATTAATCCATGAGTGATGCTTGAGCATGTACACATTGTATCAGTCATCTTTTTTCTATTTCTATCTTTCTTTTGGCTGCCAATCGCAAATCAACCAATCAATCATCAGACCTTTATTTACTACCTATATATGCTGGGTCTGAGTATTGAAGATATAAAGACAGAAATGAAACAGTCCCTGTCCTTATGTTCAATCAGCTATGAAAGGTACCAGTGAAACCAGAACCCTAAATAGTACTAAATGAAGTCAGAGGAAATAATAATGTCCACTGTTCCTACCACTGTGAGCTGCATTTTCCTCTTCTATAAAATGAGGGTATTGGACTAAATGCTCTCTCTAAAAGATCTCTTCCAACTCTAGCATTATTTGATTCTACTCTACGATTCTGGGAGCACTCAGCCTGGTGGACACCCAAGAGAACAGCAATATCCTGGGCTTCATCTGCTCAGAATAATGACACCCCATTCAGTTCAAAGTGGGGGGATTCATCCTCCACCGATGTCAGACATTAAGAAGGAAATACAAAACTCATGTGTTCTCTTTGACTCTTAATCTGTCCTGATCAAGCTAAATCCTAGAGTGTCAACTAGCTAATATGTTAAACTAATCCCAGCTGATAGAGAAGGGCTTACTGTCCCCTCTCAGAGAACAGTCTGGGACCTAAGGGCCTTCTGAAGACAATGTGGCCTTTACCCTTATGTGACTCTAAGGGATTTTTGACTACCCATAGCTATTTGATCCAGGCCAAGTCACTTAACTTCCCTCAGACTCAGTTTCTTTAACTGTAAAATAAGAATATCTGTAAAATTAACTGTAAAATAAGAATGTCTACTTCATAGAAACACAGAAGAAAAATAACTGCTCGATCACATGGTAAAATGGGGATATGATTGGGGATGTAGACTCTAAGCGATCACCCTAATGCAAATATTAATAATATGGAAATAGGTCCTGATCAATGACACATGTAAAACCCAGTGGAATTGCTCATTGCCTGCAGGAGTGGGGTGGGAGGAGGGGAGGGAAAGACCATGAATCATGTAACCATGTAAAAATATTCTTAATTAATTAATTAAATGGAATTTTTCAAATACAAAAAAGTGTCTACTTCACATGTTTTTTGTGAAGATTTGGTGAGATATCCAGGGGATCTAGAGGATACACTGGATAGAGCACTGGGCCTAGAGTCAGGAAGATAACAAGTTCAAATCTAGCCTAAGACATTTATTAGTTGTGTGGCCCTAGGCAAGTCCTGTTTGCCTCATTTTCTTCCTCTATAAAATAAGCTGGAGGAAGAAATGGCAAACCTCTCCTGCATCATCACCAAGTAAACCCCAAATGGGATCATGAAGAGTTGGACATGGCTGAATCACTTAACAGCAACAAAACTGAGGTAACATTTAAAGTGTTTTCAAAACAAAAAATTGATATCTCAATTATATAATTATAATAACCATTTGCACACAAAATAAATATAAAGCAATTTTGTCCAGGAGGCACCAGCAGCTGGAGAGATCTTAGAAGGCTTCGTGTAGAGTTTCATGTTTAAGTGAAGTCTTGTAGGGAATGGGATTTTAGGAGCTAGGGATGAGGCCATATACTCTAGGCATGAGGGAGGGCCTAAACAAAAGCATTAAGGTGGGAAATCATGAGCTAATAGGTGGAATCTTGTGTTCTAAACATTATGCTTCCACTGCCCCAAATCTCGAGCTCCCTACCTCCCCAACCATCAATGAGCCAGCAAAGGGCAAGTGTTCACGAAGCATTCGAGTATTGGATTCATCCCTTTTCAATGCACCGAAATGACTTCTAGGGAACTTTGTCTAGGATTGAGTGTTGAGGCTTCTAACCTTCCAGCCCAGCCATTCACTTCTGAATGTCTAGAGATCTGGACTTTGTAGAAATCTCTGGCCCCTTGATTTGACAAATGATTTTCTGAGTGGAGGAGGCTTTGCATTTAATACATATCATAAGACACATCAGAGCTATGCTCAGGAGATCAAATACTTTCTTCAGCTAAGAATGTTAGCATTATCCCTATTAATATCTCTCAAACAAAGACATTGGGTTCCCTCCCCCTCCCCCACTCTATGATCTATTTATTAACGGTGAAGTCATACCCCTCCCCTGAAGCTCACCCTCACTCCAACCCCCCCCCAAGCTGGCTTCACCACAAAGGCTCATTCCAGCCTGATGTATATGCTCAACAGAATGCGTCTACTTGGCACAAGACTGATTCTCTGAAATCTTCCATCATCATAAATTAAAGAATAAAATAGCTGAACTCCATCAACTGGAAAACAGAATGAGAAAAGCTAGGAGGGAATGAAGCCTGTTATTGCTTCAGTTTTATTTGATTCCAGATGCCTAGGTATTTTACTTAAATTGAAAAATCAAAGAATTCAACTAGATGGACTACTTTCACTCCAAAACAGATGATAACCCCATAACCCATTGCCCATCGCTCAAACCTAAAGTATCAAGGAAAGAACTCCTCAGTTCAAAACTGGCCCCAGATATTTATTAACTGTGTGACTCTGGACCAGTCTCTTAACCTGTTTGCCACAGTTTCCTCATCTGTAAAAGGAGTTGGAAAAGGAAATGGAAAACCTCTCCACTGTCTTTGCCAAGAAAATCCCAGGTTGGGTAACAAAGAATTGCACATAACTGAACCACAGCAACAAAGAGATCCTGAAATGGTTGGCCATTTCCTTCTCTAGCTCATTTTACAGATGAAGAAACTGAGGCCAACAGGGTTAAGCGATTGGTTCAGGGTTACACAGATAATAAATATCTGAGGCCAGTTTTGAACTGAGAGTTGCTGACTTACTGCCTCCTCTATCCTCTGTTCCACCAAGCTGCCTCCAGAAACTGAGGCCCATAGAGATTAAGTAATTTGTCCAAGGTCACATAAAGTAGTAAGTGACAGAGTCAGGATTGGATTTGAAATGCTCTCATTTTTCCTTGATACCTTAAGATTGAGCAATGGACTATGGGTTTTGGGATTATTTTATTTAATTCTCACAGTATTCAGTAAGGCTATTATTATTTCCACTTTACAAATAAGAAAACTGAGGCTGAGTGACTTAGTTGCCCAGGATCACACAGCTAGTTAAGTGTCTTGGGGACAGAATTCAAACTCAAGCCTTCCTGATTCCAAATTCATCTATTATGCCACGTAGCCACCAAAGAGGTCCTCCCTCAAAATTAAGGTATTATCTCCAGAAGGCTCCTGGTATTAAGCAAAACAAAACTACATCTTGTTATTTGGGATAACCCACCTTGGAATTAAATAAAATAATAAATGTAAAACTCCCTGCAAATCAAGAGTGAAAGGAGCAGAACCAGGAGAACCTTATACACAGAGATGGATACACTGTGGCACAATTGATGGTAATGGACTTCTCCACTAGCAGCAATGCAATGATCCAGGACAATTCTGAGGGACTTATGAGAAAGAACCCTATCCACATCCAGAGGAAGAACTGTAGGAGCAGAAACGCAGAAAAAAAATCAACTGCTTGATCACATAGTTCAATGGGGATATGATTGGGGATGTAGATTCACCTAATGCAAATATTAATAATATGGAAATAGGTCTTGATCAATGACACATATAAAACCCAGTGGAATTGTTCATTGGCTACGGGAAGGGGGTGGGAGGAGGGGAGGAAAAGTATATGAATCATGTAACCATGGAAAAATCTTCTTAATTAATTAAATAAATAAAATGTAAAAAAAACTCTCTGAAAATCTTAAAGTTGTATAAATGCTATTATGGTTATGACTGTCATGCATTGACATAGGTCAATGGAAGAGAAAATTCAGGGCAGGAAGAGCACTATGGTGTCCTTCTAATTGTACTCAGAGGAATAGCCTAGTTCTGGCTACTGGAATCATTCAGTCTTCCCAGGATCTGTGGTCCAAGAATGGCCCAGACTGTCTAAATCAGCTGTGGGGTCACTCAGGACCACCAATGAAATTCATTAGCCCAGAGTTCTAACCTCCAAAAGGAAGAAATACAGAGCACAGTTACCTCTATGACTGTGTTCTTTCGCACAACTGGATAGTATTTTTCAAGGTTCACCAACTAGGAGTGTTTACAACAAATGTAGGTCCCTCTTTATACTTTCTTCTCCCTTTATTCAGCCAAGAAGTTTCTTTTAGATTGCATAGATATATGCAGAGATGAAAGGGTTATTCTTTTTTTTTTTTTTTTTTTTGGTGAAGAGAGTTGTAATTCTCATCTTCTTGGGGAAAGGGAGGAAAAGAATTCTGAGTTGTCAACTTCAAAATGCTTTTCATTGTTGTTTTTTTTTTCCATAGAGGAAAAGTCAACCTCGCTGCTGAGCAAGGCCAAGGATGGGTGGGCATGTCTGAAAGCCGGTCTTCCAGTAGAGGGGAGTATTACACAGAGGCCCTCTGCTTCAGCTCAGGCTCTGCCCACAGTCACTAGGAGTTTAAAACCCAGACTCAGATGGCAAGCAAATGTGCAGCCCTCTTTAATCTAATGAGGCCTCAGCAGGAACAGAAAACTGTTTTCAACACTAGGACCGAGCCAGCTTAGGATGGGCGAAAGGCCCATGCACATGGCAGAGAAGGGCTTAGTAGGAAAGGCAAAGCTAGAAACTCAGGGATCTCATCCAGGGACCCTTGCTCCCTACTTGAATTTAGTCCTGTAGGATTTTCCCCATTTAGATTCTACTCTGACTCGAAACTATTTTCTCAGGTGGCTCTTTCAGAGGGAAGCCGACCCTAGTGTGGCTTGCAAACATGAACAATTTTCAGCCTTTCCAAATTCAATAAGGACCTAAATCTGTTTGCTTCCTAGACACCTTTCCCCCACTATTAACTTTCTGTTTTTAGAATCTATGTTTTAAAAATGTTTTATTGATGTTCTTTTTTAAAAAAATTACTCTGCATCATTTCCCACTAATTTTTAATCCTTCCCAGGAGAATCCTTCCTTGTAACAAAGGAATGCAGGTGAAACAAGTCAACTCACTGACCCTATTGGTCAGTGTGTGTGTGTCATTCCACAACAGTAATCTACCACCTCTAGCCCAAGAGGCATATTTTACTAGCAGTCATCTAAAGTTCAGTGTTGTTCAGTTGCCCCAGTCATGTTTGATTCTTGTGATACCTTTTGGGTTTTCTGGGCTAAGAAACTGGAGCAGTTCTCCATTTCCTTCTCCTGCTCATTTTATAGATGAGGAAACTGAGGCAAACAAGGTTAAGTGACTTGACCAGGGTTACACAGCTAGTAAGTGTCTGAGGCCAGATTTGAACTCAGAAAGATGACTTTTCTGACTCCAGCATTGGCACTCTGTCCACTGTGCCAAGTGGCTGCCCCATCATTAAATGAGAAAATCTACATAAAACTCTTTCAAAACAAAATTCAAAACAAATGCTATATAAATGGGGGGGGGGCATTATCATCATGAAGGGATGGTTAGAATGTGACTTAAAGGGACAGGGAATAAACATTTTTAATTTGGTACTTACTGTGTTCCAGGCCCTATGCTAAGCATTTTACAAATCTTATCTCATTTAACCCTCCTAGCAACCCTACAAGGTAGGTGCTGTTATCTCCATTTTGTAGTCGAGGAAACCGAAGTTTATGGAAACTTACTCACGGTTTCATAGTGAGTGTCTAAGATTGGATTTGAACTCAGATCTTCCTGACCCCAGGCCCAATGCTCTTTCCACTGCTCCATTGACATATGTCTGTGCTATTTACATTGTGGGTTTTATTTTCAGTTTTGAAGATTTGGACTTAAAATATCACCAGCAATCACTAAGTCACAGCTTAGTGGCTGATCACTGGCTTTGGGTGGGGGAAAAGGGAGCAGCGCATTTGAGATCCTCACAATCACGTACCCTCAACCCAGGGAATGTAGGAGAGAGGCAGGAATTATGGGGAGAGCTGAAGGGAGAGGCAACTGAACAGCTTAAAGGCTAGAAAGACGAGGCTAGAAGAGAGACACTCTGCCTCAGTCAGTCACAACTTAATTTGAGCTAAAGAGAAATCTATCTTACAAGAGAATACTCAGGCACATCTCAGAAAAAAGACAGAAAGAGAGAAACAAAGAAAGAAACAGGGGTAGAGAGAGACAGAGAGACAGACAGAGACAGAGAGACAGAGACAGAGAGAGAGACAGTCAGAGACAGAGACAGAGACTTAGAGAGACAGAGAGACAGAGAGAGACAGGGAGAGAAAGAGAGAAACTACAAAAAAGGAAGAAAGGAAGGAAGGAAGGAAGAAAG
>NC_058133.1:279472014-279483585 GCF_016433145.1 Gracilinanus agilis | reverse complement strand
AAGGAAGGAAGGAAGGAAGGAAGGAAGGAAGGAAGGAAGGAAGGAAGGAGAAGGAAGGAAGGAAGGAAGGAAGGAAGGAAGGAAGACAAATTCATGTTACGTTTGTAGAAGTTAGGGAAGAAGGATATACTAAGCTAGAAAAATAATGTTTTAAAATGTTTTTCTTGAAATTGAAGGGGGAAGAGATAAACATGGAGGAGAAACTGAAGTAATGGTATATTTGCTCTGAAGTATAAATATATCGGAAGTCATCAAAGTTGTAAAAAGCTTTGAACTTTTAAGAGGAAGTAGCTACAGTGTGCACAAAGCTATATTCCTGGTATTCTATTAATGTTTTTCATTGCTATCAAGTATGGCTGCATAAGAAATATAAATTTATATTGAAATCTTTTCCATCAGCCATAAGAGTTAATATTTTATCAATGGAACTTTGAATTCACCTAGTGCAACCTCTCATTTTACAAATGAGGAAACTGAGTTTGAAGGAAGAAGTTGAAAGGACCTCTTTAGGTCACCCATCTGGTGCCTGGTGGAGCCAAGACTAGACTCCTGGTTTCCTCACTCTTGGTTGTTTGAAGACTAAATACCATCAAATTCAACAGTGTTCTATGCATGCTTGCCAAATATCATTTATTCATTTCTTCCTTTGAATAAAGAAATTTGTTGCAATAAATAAACTAATGTAGGTGAATGTGTGTATATGTATATGTAAACATACACACATGCAGACAATACATATAGGCAATCTTTCATTCGTTTCAGGTGTGTCTGACTCGTCATGATCTCATTTGAGATTTTCTTGGCAAAGAGACAGGAGTGGTTTGACATTTCCTTCTCCAGCTATTTTACAGATGATGGAACAGGAGAAGTGACTTGTCCAGGGTCACACAGCCTGAGGCCAAACAAACTCAGAAAGTTGAGTCTTACACACACACACACACACACACACACACACACACACACACACACACACACACACACACACACACAGCATCACAGTAGTCCCATCCCACAGGGAACAGCATACATTTTTCTTAATCTTTATTATTAACCTTTTTGGCAGTCTGGTGAACCCTGTGAACTCTTTCTCTGCATAATTTTTTTAAATGTAGAAAATAAAACAGGGTTGCAAAGAAGACCAATTATATCGAAATACAGAAATAGCAGTTTTAAAGACAAGTTTCCAGACTGTAAATTAAGAACCTCTGTTCTAAGGGAACAAATGTTGCTGTTCGTCCTTCATTTGCGAAGAGGACTGATGACATCACAGGGTGATGAATTACAGGTGAATTTGCTTTAAATGAGGCAGAATTACTCAAAGTTGTCAACATGGCTTGGTAGATAGAGAGCTAGGCCTGGAGACAGGAGATCTTGGGTTCAAATCTGGTCTCACACACTCCATAGCTTTGTGACCCTAGGCAAGTCACTTAACCACCATTGCCTACCCCTTACCATTCTTCTTCCTCAGTACTGATGCTTAATATTGATTCTAAAACAGAAGGCAAGACTCTAAAACATAATAATAATAAGTATAAGACAAGGTTGAATGCAATCAAGACAAAAGAGAGATCCAGATAAAATTTTTTAGGAAAATTTGAAGAAGAGATCATCTTTATGTGTAATCAGAGAAGGCTTGAAGGAGGAGGTGAAGCTTAAAACGACTTAGAATCACAGATTTTTTAGAGTTTCTGGACAAAGCTCCACAGGAAGCCTCAGCCAATCTGTCCCTGATTAACATCCCACTTTGCAACATCCTCCTCCAGCCTTGCTTGAAGGTCTCCAGTGGAGGGGAAGCTTACTATCACCTCCTCAAGGACTCCATTCCACTTTTGCAGAATCCTCATCGTGGGGAATTTTCTCCAGACCCCATGCCAATATCAGCCTCTCTGCAATTTCCACCAACTGTCTGTCCCTCTAAGAACAAACAGAATGAGTCTAGACCCTGTTCCAAATAACAGTCCTTGAGGATGAATCCCATGCTACTTGTCCCCAACACAGGTTTTCACTTCTGCACATTACAATCTCCCATCCAATCCCGTGCTCTTTCTGGTCTCCCTCCACTGGATATGCTACAGTCAATGTCCTTTCTGTAACATGGTGCCAGGAATTGACCACAATACTCCAGATACTCATTCTTTTACTTGAAAAAAGAGTAGACTTTTGACAGGCAGAGAAAAGGAGAGAGGGCATTCCAGATGTGTGCTCTAATCTGAATGAATGAATGGAAACTGAAGAGAACATATCAAGTTCAGGGAACAATGAATAGTCAGGTTTGTCTGGGACATAAACTATGCAAAAGGGAGTAGTCTGACATAAAATTTAAAAGTTCAATTATAACTGGATTGTGGAGACACTCAAATGCTATGATTAGGAGTGTGTATCTTATCCTACAAGCAATACAGTTAAATTCAACTAGAATTTTTATTAGGCAATAGGGAGCCATTGAAAGTTTTTGAATGAGGCAGCAGCATGGTCAGATTAGGACATGGCTGAGAGAATGGGACCCAACAACAAAAATAGGGAAACTGGGTCAAGAAGAATAGGTTGGAGAGTGAGGTGAAGAGTTCTGTTTTGGACATGTTGAGTTTGAAACGATGGCAAGACTTCTAGGTAAGAAAAAAACACTGGAGGCACAAAGGCAGGACTGCACAAGTAATGCTTGGGAGGGCAATGAGTAAAGCTAGCTAGAGTCATAATGAGAAATATTAAAATTACTTCGACAGAAGTTAAATGACTTAGCCAGGGCCACACAGGTAGAATGTTATTGTGAATAGAGGGAAATAAAAGTTCTTATAGGAAAGTGACAATTAGGTGGTTCAGTGGGCATAATGTCCAGCCTGGAGCCAGGAATACTTGAGTTAAAATCTGGTCTCAAACATTGATAGCTGTGGGACCCTGGGCAAGTCACTTCTCTTTGTTGGCTTCAACTTCCTTATTTGTAAAATGATCTAGAGAAGGAAATTGCAAAACATTTCAGTATCTCTACCAAGAAAACCACAAATGGGACCAGAAAGAATAAACAACAGAGGAATGGTAAGAGATGAACCTGGAGAGATGACTTTGTGAGTGGCAGACTAAGGTATTTTGATACTATTTTTAAAGCAATGGGGAGCCACTGAAGGATTTCGAGCAGAGAAGTGATATGATCTAAGTAGCATTTTAGGAAGATTAATCTGGTGGCTTTCTGCAGAATTGATCTGAAGGGAGGAAAGGAATCCTTTTAGTAGCCCAGGTAGGAGCTAAAGAAAGTTTAAACTAGGGTAAGAGGCTTGAGAATGAAAAAAGATGAAACTTGAAAGAAGAGAAGGTAATCACCTTATTTTTTAATTTTATATAATTAATTGATTAAAAATATTTTTCCATGATTACATGATTCATGTTCTTTACCTTTCCTCCTTCCCCCAATCCCTCCCCCCATAGCCAACGAGTAATTCCACTGGGTTTTACATGTGTCATTGATCAAGACCTATTTCCATATTATTGATATTTGCACTAGGGTGATGGTTTAGAGTCTACATCCCCAATCAAGTCCCCATCGACCCATGTGATTAAGCAGTTGTTTTTCTTCTGTGTTTCTACTTCCACAGTTCTTTCTCTGGATGTAAATAGCATTCTTTCTCATAAGTACCTCAGAATTGTACTGGATTATTGTGCTACTGCTAATAGAGAAGCCCATTATATTTGATTGTGTCACAGTGTATCAGTCTCTGTGTATAAGGTTTTCCTGGTTCTTCTCCTTTCACTCTGCATGAATTCCTGGAGGTTGTTCCAGTTCACATGGAATTCCTCTAATTCATTATTTCTTTTTGCACAATAGTCATCACCAACAGATACCACAATTTGTTCAACCATTGCCCAATCAAAGGGCACCCCTTCATTTTCAATTTTTTGCCACCACAAAGAGCACCGCTACAAATATTTTTGTACAAGTCTTTTTTTCTTATTATCTCTTTGAGGTATAACCCCAGCAGAATCACCTTGTTTTAAACATAGATCGGTAGTGATTGTAGTAGGTGGGTCATGGGAAAGAAAGTTCAAATGACAAAAGACTCTGAACCTGTATAATAGTGAGAATGATTATATCACCCAATTTTCACAGAAATAGAGAAAATCAGAAAGAAAAATCAGTTGCTAGGGGAAAATTACAAGTTCTTTGTGAGATTAATTAAGTGGAGATGATGGCAAGACAACCAAGTAGAAATTTGCATCAGGCAATTAAATATTCAGACCTCGAGCTCAGGAGAAGGATCTGGTCTAGAACTAAATAGTTGGAAGTCCCCTGCAAAAAAAGTCAAAGTTTGAGATCTCTGGGAGAGTGTAGAAAGAGAAGAGTATTAGCATCCCCAAAATGTAGCCAGGGGATGGAGGGTGTAGACTACTGATTTCATCTGTGTAGGCAGCTGTACACCCTCCCTTAAGCAAAGCAGATATGAAATTCTTCTGCAACTTTCTAGTAGCACTGAAAAATAAAGTGGTTTACCCAGGATTACTTGGCTAGTAAGGACAAGAGACAGGGCTTGGAGGCAAATCTTCCTCACTCTGAGGTGAGCTTTCTAGCCACTATGTCTCGCTGTCTCCAAATACATCAAATGGGGATAATAAAGTCCTGAGGATAGATTTTGGCTAGGGAGAAATATATCTATACCCTTTTACATATGTACATATATGTAAGTTTAACAATGTGTCTATATATGAAGTTGGTGGTGGTTGTACTTCCTATTGGAAGAGGATCAAAACTTTATCACTGTGTCACTGATCAGAACAAAGTGACATCACTGTATCACTGATAAACACAAAACAATGTCACTGTATCACTGATAAACACAAAACAATGTCACTGTGTCACAGATCAACACAAAACTATGTCACTGTAGTACTGGTCAGAACGAAACAATGTCACTGTGGCACTANTAGAACAAAACAATGTCACCGTGGCACTGGTCAGAACAAAATGACGTCACTGTGGCACTGGTCAGAACAAAATGATGTCATCCAGTCACTGGTCAGAACAAAATGATGTCACTATGTCAGTGGTCAAAACAAAATGATGTCATCGAGTTACTGGTCAGAACAAAGTGATGTCACCTTGGCACTGATCAGAACAAAATGACGTCACCGTGTCACTTCGTCAGGACAGAATGATGTCACTATGTCAGTGGTCAGAACAAAATGATGTCACTATGTCAGTGGTCAGAAAAAAATGACATCACTGTGTCCCTGATCAGAACAAAATGATGTCACTCTATCAGTGGTCAGAACAAAATGATGTCACTGTGGCACTGATCAGAACAAAACAATGTCACCGTGGCACTGGTCAGAACAAAATGATGTTACTGTGGCTCTGATCAGAAAAAAACGATGTCACTATGTCAATGGTCAGAACAAAATGACATCACTGTGGCACTGGTCAGAACAAAATGAATTCACCGAATCACTGGTCAGAAGAAAGTGATGTCACTCTGTCAGTGGTCAGAACAAAATGACCTCTCCATGTCACTGGTCAGAACAAAATGACGTCGCTGTGGCACTGGTCAGAACAAAACAATGTCACTGTGGCACTGGTCAGGACAAAATGATTTCATCCAGTTACTGGTCAGAACAAAGTGATGTCACTGTGGCACTGATCAGAACAGAACAATGTTACCATGGCACTGGTCAGAACAAAATGATGTCACCGTGTCACTAATGAGAACAAATTGATGTCACTCTGTCAGTGGTCAGAACAAAATGACGTTACTCTGTTACTGATCAGAAAAAAACAATGTCACCGTGGCACTGGTCATAACAAAATGATGTCACTGAGTCACTGGTCAGAAAAAACAATGTCACCGTGGCACTGGTCAGAACAAAATGACGTCACTGTGGCACTGATCAGAACAAAATGATGTCACCATGTCACAGATCAACACAAAACAATGTCACCACGGCACTGGTCAGAACAAAATGACATCACTGTGTCACTGATCAAAACAAAATGATGTCACTATGTCAGTGGTCAGAACAAAATGACGTCACCGTGTCACTGNAAACAATGGCACCATGCACTGGTCAGAACAAAATGGCGTCACCTTGTCACTGATCAGAACAAAATGATGTCACTATGTCAGAGGTCAGAACAAAATGACGTCACCTTATCACTGATCAGAACAAAATGATGTCACTATGTCAGTGCTCAGAACAAAATGACATCACCGTGTCACTGGTCAGAATAAAGTGATGTCACTATGTCAGTGGTCAGAACAAAATGATGTCACCGTGTCACTGATCACAACAAATTGATGTCACTATGTCAGTGGTCAGAACAAAATGACGTCACCATGTCACTGGTCAGAACAACATGACCTCGCTGTGGCACTGGTCAGAACAAAACAATGTCACCTTTGCCCTGGTCAGAACAAAATGACGTCACTGTGGCACTGGTTAGAACAAAATTATGTCATCGAGTCACTGGTCAGAACAAAGTGATGTCACTGTGGCACTGATCAGAGCAGAACAATGTCACCATGGCACTGGTCAGAACAAAATGATGTCACCGTGTCACTGATCAGAACAAAATGATATCACTATGTCCGTGGTCAGAACAAAATGACGTCACTCTGTCACTGTTCAGAACTAAACAATGTCACCGTGGCACTGGTCAGAACAAAATGATGTCACTGAGTCACTGGTCTGAACAAAATGATGTCACCGTGGCACTGATCAGAACAAAATGACGTCACCGTGTCACTGATCAGAACAAAATGAAGTCACTATGTCAGTGCTCAGAACAAAATGACATCACTGTGTCACTGATCAGAACAAAATGATGTCACTATGTCAGTGCTCAGAACAAAAAGACGTCACCGTGTCACTGGTCAGAACAAAGTGATGTCACTATGTCAGTGGTCAGAACAAAATGACGTCACTGTGTCACTGATCACAACAAAATGATGTCACTATGTCAGTGGTCAGAACAAAATGACGTCACCGTGTCACTGGTCAGAACAAAAATTAAGTCTCAGTGGCACTGGTCAGAACAATACAATGTCACCGTGGTACTGGTCAGAACAAAATGACGTCACTGTGGCACTGGTCAGAACAAAATGATTTCATCGAGTCACTGGTCAAAACAAAGTGATGTCAATATGTCAGTGGTCAGAACAAAATGACGTCACTGTGTCACTGATCACAACAAAATGATGTCACTATGTCAATGGTCAGAACAAAATGACGTCACTGCGTCACTGATCACAACAAAATGATTTCACTATGTCAGTGATCAGAACAAAATTATGTCATTGAGTCACTGGTCAGAACAAAGTGATGTCACCGTGTCACTGATCAGAACAAAATGATATCACTATGTTTGTGGTCAGAACAAAATGACGTCACTCTGTGACTGATCAGAACAAAACAATGTCACCGTGGTACTGGTAAGAACAAAATGATGTCACTGAGTCACTGGTCAGAACAAAATGATGTCACCATGTCACAGATCAACACAAAACAATGGCACCATGGCACTGTTCAGAACAAAATGATGTCACCGTGTCACTGATCAGAACAAAATAATGTCACTATGTCAGTGCTCAGAACAAAATGACGTCACCGTGTCACTGGTCAGAACAAAGTGATGTCACTATGTCAGTGGTCACAACAAAATGACGTCACTGTGTCACTGATCACAACAAAATGATGTCACTATATCAGTGGTCAGAACAAAATGACGTCACCGTGTCACTGGTCAGAACAAAATGCTGTCGCTGTGGCACTGGTCAGAACAAAACAATGTCACCGTGGCACTGGTCAGAACAAAATGACGTCACCGTGGCACTTGTCAGAACAAAATGATGTCACTGAGTCACTGGTCAGAACAAAATGATGTCACCATGTCACAGATCAACACAAAACAATGTCACAGTGGCACTGATCAGAACAAAATGATGTCACTGTGGCACTGATCAGAACAAAATGATGTCACTGTGGCACTGGTCAGAACAAATTGATGTTACCCTGTCACTGATCAGAACAAAATGATGTCACTATGTCTGTGGTCAGAACAAAATTATGTCACTGTGTTACTGGTCAGAACAAAATGATGTCACTGTGGCACTGGTCAGAACAAAATGATGTCACCATGTCACTGATCAGAACAAAATGATGTCACTATGTCAGTGGTCAGAACAAAATGAAGCGTCCGTGTCACTGATCAGAACAAAATGATGTTACTATGCCAGTGGTCAGAACAAAATGACATCACTGTGTCCCTGATCAGAACAAAATGATGTCACTATATCAGTGGTCAGAACAAAATTATGTCACTGTGTCACTGGTCAGAACAAAATGATGTCACTGAGTCACTGGTCTGAACAAAATGATGTCACCGTGGCACTGGTCAGAACAATATGATGTCACTGTGGCACTGGTCAGAACAAAATGATGTCACTATGTCAGTGGTCAGAACAAAATGACGTAACCGAATCACTGGTCAGAACAAAGTGATGTCACTATGCCACTGATCAGAACAAAATGATGTCACTGTTTCACTGGTCAGAACAAAGTGATGTCACTGTGGCACTGGTCAGAACAAAATAATGTCACTGTGGCACTGGTCAGAACAAAATGATGTCACTGTATCACTGATCAGAACAAAGTGACATCACTGTATCACTGATCAACACAAAACAATGTCACTGGTCGGAACAAAGTGATGTCACTGTGTCACTGATCAGACAAATACAAACTTACAAGACTCCCCCACAGGTCTGGCACCAGCAGCCTCTATGAACATTTGGAATGGAGATGTCTCTCATTTTGCAGACCTCACATTTCTTTTGAGCTACTGTGATTCTGCTTTGCTCATAGAGCACAATGTCTTTCATGTGGACACACTATGCTATATGGTCCTCCGCTACTCTCTGTTTTTCCCCCCAAGAATAGTATCTTTGTTAATAAGAGAATATGGTCTATTAATAAAAGATGGGCTGATTGTGTCTGCCTCTTTTAGGAAGCTGCAGTCTTTTTTTTAACCTTTATCTGCCATCTTAGAATCAATTCTAAGTATCAGTTTCAAGGAAGAAGAGTGACAAGGGCTAGGCAAGAGGGGTTAAGTGACTTTCCCACAGTCACACCACTAAAAGTGTCTGACACCAGATTTGAACCCAGGACCTCCTGGCTCAAGGCCACTGAGCCACCTTGCTGCACCAAGTTATAGATCCTCTTAACAGAGTTGTATCTTCCTTTTGATTGGCCTGACAGTATAGCATTTGGACCTCCTGTGGCAGCCCCTGGCAGATTGGTGGATATTTTAGAAGAAGAGGTGGCCTTGGAGATCTCAATTCCTCCCCCATTACTTCATCAGAGAGGGGAAGGCAGGCTACTCTTCAGGCGAGTGGATCCCCACAGCTCTCCTAAGCTAGAGGAATATGTGCCACTGTCTTCTATGTCTCAAAAAAGATGCGAAAGTTCTTCAGAAAGACCTTGAGAGTTTCTGTCTCACTTCTTCTGATATTCACGTGTGCACTAAATATAAATGTGAACTGATTTATAAACACTGAATATTTTGATGGTGGTTATCCTGAAATTTAATCCCTTAACCAATATGCTGGAAGGATGGGTTGAGGTAGCCTTGCAAAAGAGATAATGAGGGCAGCTAGGTGGCTTAGGGATTGAGAGCCAGGCCTAGAGAGGGGAGGTTCTGGGTTCAAATGTGACCTCAGACACTTCCCAGCTGTGTGACCCTGGGCAAGTCACTTAACCCCCATTGCCTAGCCCTTGTCACTCTTCAAGTGCTTTGAAACCAATACACGGTATTGATTCCAAGATTGAAGGTGAGGGTTTTTTTAAAAAGAGAGAGATAATGTACTTAAAGTACTTTGTAAACAAACCTTAAGTCTTAAATAAAAATCAGTTTTTTTTTCCCCTACTAAACTGTCATTCAGTTATGTCCAACTCTGTGATCCTGTGGACTAGAGCACACTAGTACTGGCTATGGGGTTTTCTTGGCAGAAACTAGAGTGGTTTGCCATTTCCTTCTCCAATGGATGAAGGCAAACAGAGGTCAAGTGACTTGCCCTGGGCCACACAGCTATTGAGTGTCTGAGGCCAAATTTGAACTCTGGTCTTCCTGACTCCGGAAAGACTCATCTCCTCAGTTCAAATCTAGCCTCAACACCACTTACTAACTGTGGGACCCTGAGTAAGTCATTTAACCCTGTTTGCCTCAGTTTCTTTATCTGTAAATTGAGCTGGAGAAAAGAATGACAAACCACTCCAACATCTTTACCAAGAAAACCCCAAAAAGAGTCACAACAGGTCAGACACAACTAAAACCATTAAACAACAACAAACAACTTCCTGCTCCCGGGACCAACACTCTATCCTCTGAGTCACCCAGATGCCTTACTAGGCTATTGTCCAGCTCAGCTCCTTGTCCTGACATCTGAGGTCTACTCCAAACCAACTTTCCAGCCATGCCACACCATCTTGTATATCAATCAAGCTGGATTATCTTCATTTATCTGAAAACTACCATTGCCCTTCCATGCCTCTGGGTCACTGCTCATGCCTAGAATACTACCATAACTCTTTCCTGTCTTAAAATCTTGCCTATCCTTCCAGGTCTAGCTTAGATGCCTCCTCCAGGATGTCTCCCCTGACCCCCTTGGCCCGGAGCTATCCCTCCCTCCTCGGTTTTCCTAAAACAGTAAGTTTCTGTTGACCTCCCCTATACTGCCTTGTACTACAGATCTCTGGGTACCTATCTTGTCCTCACCATGGAGAAGGGAAAGAAGGAATGAATACTTATGAACTACCTACTTTGTGCCAAGCACTGTGATGAGACCTTTATAAATATTATATCGTTTCACCTTCAGAAAACCCTGGGAGAGAAGTGCTAATACTATCCCCATTTCATAGTTGAAAATGATGCAGGCAGGAATTAAGTGACTAGGAAGTGTCTAAGATCAGATTTGAACCCAGGACCTCCCGTCTCTAGGCTTGGTTCTTAATCCACTGAGACACCCAGCAGCCCCCCATAACAGCTTTTGTAACTTGTGTTGACTTTGGAAAAGTGACTTAATTTCTCTAGGCCTCAATTTCCTCTTTTGTAAAATGAAGGGATTAGACCAGATGATGTCTAGAGTTTCTTCTAATTCCAAGTCATGTTCCCTCAGGACTTTGTTCATGTTTTTGTTGAAAAGGAAATCTCTGCTCATCTGTTAATCTTTCACATGTAAGAGAGTGGAATTTTAACAGCTCTTTCTGGACAGATAATTGCCTTAGCCCAAAGAATGGTGGGAAATGTAGGTTCTGTGACAGTCTCAGGGCATGAGGTTAATCATTCCCCTCTTAACCAATTTGCAAAACAACTTGTTGGTATGATAGCGACCATGTATGGATTTCTATAGTAACTGATTTATGTATTTGAATTATGCAGTCTTTGGGAATCTCAAAGTATTCTGTGATGTAGTTTGGTCATCCCTGGCCACATTCCCACCTACGACAACTTCCGAAAGGGAAATCCTTGATGTTTTTCATTTAAAACACACACACACACACACACACACACACACACACACACACACACACACA
>NC_058133.1:279459699-279472004 GCF_016433145.1 Gracilinanus agilis | reverse complement strand
ACACACACACACACACACACACACACACACACACACACACACACACAATAAAAACCTACTTAAGTGGTTGGAATTTTTTATAGAGAAGCCCCTAAGTGATAAGCACCTCATGAGATGCAGCTAAATCACTGATTATGTGGGCAATTAAACCTCAGGAGTTTATAGGAGCCCTTTAAACACCTAGTGAAACCAAGAGGCGCCTTCAACTCTTTTCTTGTAGAGTTCTTAAATTGGAAAGTTAGCCATAAGTAAAAGGAACGAACACAGTCTGGACCCTGCCTTTGAGCCATCTGTCTCCCCATAGCACCTAGAATGAAGTACCTGTTGGTTAAAGGAATGAATGATACAAAACCCATTTAATCGTGTATTTAGGGATGATCTCATTTGAACTTTAAAGATTTTCTGTGGAGTTGGGATTAAGAAAACCTAAACTTCCTCCCTTTCTCTTTGTACTTGAGAAAACGTTAAAGAGCCCAAATAGAAGGGCTCAGGGTATGGAGTATATGGGGGAGAAGAGGTAATGGTGAACTGCTGTGTGCCTCCTGGAGAAGACAGCACAAAGGAACCATCCTTCTGCAGAAAGGGGAAAGGACCATGTAAGAGACTACCACTACTACCAACTGAAGACCAATGGCCACTGATGGGAACAGGCAAGGCAGCCCAGGGGAAGAAGGGAGGCAACCCAAGTTAAAAAAAAAAAAGAGGCCACCATGCATCAGGCAGGCCAGCATCTTGAGCACCACTTCCCATCAGGTCCCAAAGGAGATAGTCTAGGATCTTGGTCCTAAGAGCCCCAAGAATAACAGCGATCTGATCTCTGCCTCTGCTTTTTTTTAACCCTTATGCTCTGTCTTGGAATCAATACTGTGTGTTGGTTCCAAGGAAGAAGAGTGGTAAGGGCTAGGCAATGAGGGTGAAGTGACTTGCCCAGGGTCACACAGCTCAAAAGTGTCTAAGACCAGATTTGAACCTAGGACCTCCCATCTCTGTGCCTGATTCTCAATCCACCGAGCCACCTAGCTGCCCCCTCTATTTCTAACACTTATCACTATCACTACCATATTATCCAGAAAGCATAAGAAGTGGACTGTAAGCCTCAGTTTTTTCATCGTTAAAATGAGAAGAGGAGTTGTATTCAATTACCTCTGAGATCCCTTTTACCTATAAATCTAAGAACCTGTGAGTTTGTTATTATTAGCTAATAGTTAACTTCATGGCCCTGGGCCAGTCCTCCATATCCCAACTGAACAGGGATGACTAACCAATGTCAAAATGATGATATAAATATTTTATTTCTGGCTAATTGGAAGGGATATGATCACAAAAGAATCTGCCTGCTCATTGGAGGCCAAACTACTATGACTGGAATGGTGAAATGGGAATTAATGGCTTTAAAAAAAACAATCCAACCCTCTTCAGAGCTGCCCATCTACGTTTTGTATCCACCCAGCTCTTACCTGTGGCTCCAAGAAGCTGTAGCACTCACAGCAACCATACCTCAATAAAACCATCTGGGCAGACTGGGTAAACCAGGTTGGGGGTAATCAACAGACCTCAGACTCATTAGTGAGTAAGGGGGATGTCTACCCCGAGCATACAAAGATTTCCCGCAGCAGAATGGACAGGTGGGCGTACTTTGTTCCATTGGGCTGGGAAGGTGGCTAAAATGGGTGCCATGAAGTTTACTTAGAGCTTGGTCAGACAGCAAGAATGTCAAGGTCATCCGCTGTGTCCTGGACCATGACCCTCTGTCCTGAGTTTTGTGTTGCCCCTGGACTTTGATGAGCCTGGAAGAGAGAGAGTGAGGCTGATGGCTTCATGCAACTCTGCTTTACTTAAATCCGATTCACTCACAAATCAAGATATCACCCTGTGGTGAATGAGTTGACCTATCACTATAACAAAGCAAAAAGCAAAACACTGGAAAAACAAAAGATATCACCCTATGATGTCGCTGGTCCTCTTAGAAAACGAGAATAACAAAAATTATCCATGATATACAGTGAGGGAGATAATGTATAGAGCTTGTCCTTACACATATCTATATATGGATATGGATAGGTATATAGATAAGTAGACATCTATATCTGCACATCTGGGCCCAAATTATTGCTCATTTGCTTAAATGGTTACTTAATACAAAAATCTGGCACACATGGAGAATAAATTGGACCCCAATTTGTACAGGGTGGAATGTTGCAGGCGAAATGTTCACTTTCAGGAAAGTAGAGTTCTTTAAAAAAAAAACTATTAACTGCTTCTTAAAATAAATAACATGTATTGGTTTTAAGACAGAAGATCAGTAAGGGCTAGGCAAAGGGGTCAAGTGACTTTTTGCCCAGGGTCACACAGCTAGGAAGTGTCTGAGGCCAGATTTGAACGCAGGACTGGCTCTCTATCTACTAAGCCACCTAGTTGCCCCTCATACAAAGTTCTTTTATAGGCTTATCTTTTAAAATACTGTCAGGATTGCCATAGGACCATGATACATCAAGTATGACAATATATGCAGATTTAAAAATAAGTTTCTCTTAGAAAGCTATGTGGTTTCAGCAGACTAATAAAAAAAATTTTAGAAAGAACTGGAACAAATGAATCATAGAAATAGCTGATCAAAAATATGATGAACTTAAAAAAATAAAAAATAAATTTAAAAAAGAGGAATTGCTAAATCATAAAAAAAATATATGATGAACTGAGCTCAGCAGCCATGAGAGTCTTCCACTGATGACTGTGGACATTTAGGACAAGAAAAGACTCTGGATTAGGGATGCTTAAACTAGAGCCTTTTTAACATACTAAGATCTCCCTGAGTCTCAGTTTGCCTGATTCTAGGTTCTGTACTCTATATGATCATAGATTTAAAGCTGGAAGGGACTTTTGAAGGCTGTCATTCCAACCTCATTTGACAAATGAAGAAACTGAGGTCCAGAAAATTTGTGTAACTACTTGTCCAAGTGGTGGGTATTGGATATTGAATCCAGGTCCTCTGACTATGAATCCAATGCACTTTTCCACTTTATACCAAGGTGATTCTCCAGAACAGGGCATTGTAATTATTTGCTGCCTATAATCAAGCTAAAATCATTTCTGGGATTTGGCAGTTATTATCCAAGATTTGCAGAAAATTATATTATCATTTCAAAACTGTGGAGATCAGATTAAAAGGAACCACAGAAGAAGGGTAGAGATTCAGAAGTTGTGACTCAGACAAAGAGAACATTGCGGTCTCAATCTGTGGGTGTCCCTTGGAGATTACTGGAATGAGAGATATGATCAAGCCTTCAGGGACCTAATTAACTGCCTCACCCATGCATCAGTGCTTGCCTTCACCCATCAAAGTAAGGTTAGACTAATTAGTGGAGGACAACAGAAGATGGCTCCTGAAAAATTCTCATCCATACATTGCAACAAGCAGTTCTTTCCTAAGAATAGCCAGTGTGACGTTAACAGGGACCAGTATTCTGATGAAGATGAGATAAAATACAAGCATGTTTCCAGGGATTTATACCCTCGAGCTAGGGCTGTCTTGCCTTGAAGGAAACACCTTAAGCAAGGAAAGAAACTAAACCAAGCTACATTCACACCTGCTTATAGCCCCACTAAAAGTCCCAAGATTAAAAATAAAAGTCCCAAGATTCCAAATGTCACGTGTTGCCTACATATGACATTCTAAGTTCTTCGCAGCCAGGTCTCTTCCTACCTTTCCAGTCTTAAACCTTATTGACCCACTCCTCCCATGAACCAAGTAATCCAATGACACTGGCATCCTTGCTGTTCCTCATATGAAATAAACTCCATTTGCCAGACTCTAGGCATTTTAATTGGCTGCCCCCCCCCATTCCAGGAATACTCTCCTCCCTCATCTCTGCCTCTTGTCTTCCCTGGCTTCCTTCCAATCTCAAGTAAAAATCTACTTTCTACAGGAAACCTTTCACAGTCCTTCTTAATACCCTCCCCTCTGGAAATGATCTCCTATTTATCTTGTTTTTTGATGTTTATTTTCATGTTGTCTCCTTCTTTAGACTGAGCTCCTTGAGATCAGGGACTATTTCTTTGTCTTTGTATCTCTAGTACCTGGTATAATGCTTGACTTATAGGAGGCATTTAATAAACATTGATTGAATGATTGATGTATTTATGAAGGAGCACATGTTTAAAGAGGACTTTATCAAGCAGAAGTAGTCTTCTGTCTGGCGTTTCTAATGTTTTCTTGAAATTTAGTGAAGCTTGGCCGGGTGCTAATTCCCAGAGGACATGACAGGAATTGAAAGGGCACATGAAAAAGAGATTTGTGGGTTTATTCCCAGACTCAGGAGGTAGAGACCTTGCCTGAACTGAACTCTGAGGTGGGGAAGGGGTGAACAGAATTCCTTTGCCCTACTACCTCATTTAAAAGTAAGAAGGGCAAGGCACCTTCCATTGAGAGAAGAGTGGCTCAGGAAATTAATTTTGTGATTCCCTGAGTAGCCCTTGTATGTGGCAGCCAGGGGAGAGTTAACAGTAGAGCTGAGGATGTATCGATGAACCCTGAAGCCTGTTGACTCCAGAGATCCTCCTTCAAAAGAATAATAAGATTTCCTAGTTGTGACTGCAAAGTCAACTAGACAACATTGAGCAGTGTGGTAAAGAAGCCATAATCAGCAACTTCTGAAGTAGAGAGTGGCATCAGAGGGCAGAGCCCCTCTTCATAACAACTGAAGAGATAGAAAGCAACAATAAAGGGCAAAGATTGAGTGATGATGCTGAGTGCTGAGGTGAAATGGAACTATCCCAGCAAAGGGATTTGGGGGCTTCATTGATGAACTGCAAGATGAACTAACATCCACAAAAGGCAGTCAAATTCAGGGAGATGGGAATAGAAGAATCCGGGCAGGTGAGATGTTCCTAAAAGTGATGAAGCTCGTCTCTACCTCAAAGCATAAGAGGTTTGTTTGGTTTGGGTTTTTTGAGATTTGTTACTTTTCCAATGAGCATATTAATCTATGGAAGGTTGTACTCATTATATATGGCAGATACTACTAGGAATGATTCTACTACCTCTTATAGACCTTGCTATTCCATTGCAATTAAATACTTTGCTATTTGACTTAAGATTCCTACCTGACCTCATTGGATGACTTCCTTCAAGTCCTAAATAAAATCCCACATTTTCCCTTTTAATTTTTTTTTCAGTTATATAAAGAAATAATTTTTGAAAATTGTTTTCTGACATTTTAGGATTCAGATTTTCTCCCTCCCTTTCTTTCCCTCTCCCCAAGGCAGTAAATAGTATGATATAGGCTATACCAGTACTGTCATGCAATACTTATCTACATATTATTCATTTGTGAAATAAGACACGTATCACATGTACAATAAAAAAAAACTCATGAAGGAAATGAAGTGGAAGTTGGCATGGTCTGCATGTAGACTCTTAAGAATTCCTTTATTGGCTATGGATGGCATTTTCCATAATGAGTCCCTTGTGGCTTTCTCGAACATGTTTTTTGCTGAGCATGCTTTGTTCCTTCACACTTGATCATTATATAATATTTGTTACTGTATACATTGTTCTCCTAGTTCTGCTCACTTAATTTTGCATCAGTTTATATATCTTTCCAGGTTTTTTTGAACTCATCCTATTTGTCATTTCTTATGGCCCAATAGTATTCCATTACAAAATCATAACTTATTCAGCCATTCCCCAAGTGATAGACAACCCCTTGTTTCTAATTCTTCGCCACTACAAATGGAGCTGCTAAAAATAATTTGGTACAGGTAGATCCTTTTCCTTTATCTCTGATCTCTTTGGGATACCGACCCAGTAGTGGCATTGCTGGGTCTAAGGGTGTGCATAGCTTTATGACCCTTTGAGTGACAGAATGGGGATCATTTTACAGTTCCACCAAAAGTGTATTAATGACCCATTTTTCCTACATTCCCAACAACATTTATTATTTTCCTGTTTGGTCATGTTAGTCAATCTGATAGATGTGGGGTGGTGTCTCAGCTTTGTTTTAATTTGCATTTCTCTAATCAGTCGTGATTTGGAGCATTTTTTCATATGACTATGGAGAGTTTTAATTTCCTTTTCTGAGAACTGCCTGTTCATATCCTTTGACGATTTTTTTCAATTGGGGAATGCTTTGATGTCACATAAATTTGACTCAGTTCTCTAGGAAGCCTTTGCCAACTCCTTTTAATTCTAGTGCCTTTTCTCTGTTGATTGTTTTCTGTTTCTCTTACAAATCTTGTTTGTACATTTTCTTTGCATGTTGTCTCCCCCATTAGATTATGAGTTTCTTGAGGGCAAGGACTGTCTTTTGGTTCTCTTTGTGTCCCTAGTGCTTAGCACGGTGTCTGTCATGTGTTTTCTTCAGTCATTCTAATATGTCTGACTCTTCCTGACCCCATGCTGTCCATGGGGTTTTCTTGGCAAAGACATTGGAGGGGTCTGCCATTTCTTTCTCCAGCCTGTCATGTAGTTGGTGCTTAATAAATGCATATTAATTGATTGGTTTAGGGGGTAGATTTTGAGCTATGCATTTCTCCCCCACTTTGAACCCAAGTGATATGGATTATAAAGTGAAATGAGATATTGTATAAATGACTTTTTGATGGTCATCACTAATGACAAAACTTATGCAGCTGGCCCATGTCCTTGAAGTTATAATAAAAAATGTCCCACCCCAGAAGAGGGGAGAAGATTCTTTCAGAAATAATGATAGCCATTGCTGGGTTATTGGCTGGTGATTAGACTACTCTTTGATTCTTTGAGTGAGGACTTCACTCACACCAATCCCAAGTGGCTGATGACACTGGGCCACGTGCTCATTGCTAAAACAGAATGCTAAGAGACTGATGGAGTATAAGTAGAACTACCTAGATGAGAACGCAATGTGAATGTTTTCAAATGGTTTGTAAAATGAACAGAATAAAATATCGCATATTACATTTGACAATTTGCTAGGACTACAAATTTTGACTTGGGAAAGAAATATAGCCCAGCTTAGTGAGTTCTGCTCTTCTTCAGTCTGGCCAAACTTGAGAAAATTGCAAAGGACTTGTGGGGAAGGAGGATGGGAAGGAGAAAGGCACAGCTGTGATGGGAATGGGAAGGAGGAAGAAGAAAGGGAAAAGGAATCACTACAAGGAAGGCAATCAAAGAAGACAATTTAAAAACAGAGATGATGAAGTAGAGAGGAACCTCTTTGTTTAATGACAAAGTTGGCGGGTTGTTCTATGGCCTTGAGGGTAACAAGGAGTTTAGGAATAGAAAGAAGCTGGATTGCCAATAGAAAGAATGGAGAATAGGGAGCCACAGCAAGAATGGGACCAAGAATGACATTGGAGGTCACTCAAACTGTGATTTAGGGGAGTTGGTGGAGGGATCTGCTAATTCACTTAGCAGAGGTCCCCTGTCTTATTTAACTCCTTTTTCCTTTTCAGTAAAAATTTATTTTGCTTGAAAGTGTTCTTGAAAACAAGGAATTTAGGGTCAGCTTGCTAATCTTTGGGTTGGGGAGGAGGGGAGAGATGTGTTAAGGTAGTGATTTTTTTTAGGTTTGTGGGTTAGAGCATGAACAATGAAAGTGCTGGCTACAGAAGCACTCATGTGCATCCCTCTGTGTTCTTCTAGTCAAGGGAATCTCTGACATGAATGAGTGACCATTAATTTAATAACGACTTGTTATATGTTAAACACTCGAGGTACAAATATGAGCAAAACAGTCTGTCCTCAAGGAACTTACATTTGAGTAAGGAAGGGCAATAAACCTATAAAGCTATAACACATAAAAGTAAATGGAAGAAGTTTCTAAAGTGAAATTTCAGATGTCAAGTGGAGAAAATAGTTGGAGGGCAAATATGTATCTTTATGGCCCCTGAAATCCTATAGACAAGTAAATTTCTATTTAGATAAATCAATAAGATATCCAGACATTCTGGGAAAGTCAATCCCAACCAAGGTTTGTGGAGGCAAAAGTGTTGTTCATTCTTCATTTTTTTTAATTTTATTTTTATTGTCATTTCTATATTAATCATTGTTGTAAGAGCACACTCATAAGTAACCAAAACCCCAAAATAAAACCATACAACAAAAAAAGACAACTCCAATCGTTCTTTCTCTGGAGGTGTCATCCTTCATTTTCTTTTTTTTAAATTTTATAAAATCCTCACCTTCTGTTTTAGAATCAATACTGTATATTGGCTCCAAGGCAGAAGAGCAGTAAGGGCTAGGCAATGGGGGTTAAGTGACTTGCCCAGGGTCACACAGCTGAAAAGTGTCTGAGGTCAGATTTAAACCCAGGACCTCCTGTCTCTAGGCCTGGCTCTCAATACACTGAGCCACCCAGCTGCCCCCCATCCTTCATTTTTGAAGAGGACTAATGTTATCAAGCAATGATGTCTTGACTTGTACATGAATTGGATTTAAATGAGGCAAAGCTGTATAAATGTTCAGTCTCATTCTTTCTTCCAGAATCATCAGTCTAGTGGCAAAACAAAAGTCTGGGGATGGCTTGGGATACAGTGGTTGACCACTGCATAAGCTTCAGCTTCTTGGAGCTACAGGTGATAGGTGAAAAATGGATGAACAGTCCTAAAAAGGACTTGACAACCCTAAATAGAGGTGCTCCTTCGTGAACTCCACACACAATCCATACACCCCATGGAGGAGTTAAAGAAGAAAAAGCAAGTAATTTCCCACCAAAGCCAACATAACAGAAATAAGAAGAAATAAACATGCTTGAACACACTTCATGCACCATAACATCAGGAAGAAGACTGCAAATTTCATTCCTTGATCCAGATTATTAGTGCCAACAATTCAATATTTTAAAATGTCTGAGTGAGTAATTGTTTTGGAATTTTTAGTATCTGAACAACACAATATTAGTCTGGAATCCAAAGCTTTCCAGATGCAATTACAACTTTTCCTGCAACTTTTCGCTGACACATGAAATCTGTGTATGAAGAGAGAGGCAGGGTGGAGAGGAAAAAGAGAATAAGAAGGAAGAAGGGAACATGCTTCCATCCAAATAGTCACTGCTCTATAGCCTCTTTTTCTAAACCAATTTTTTTTTTGGTGACTACAGACTGGAAAACTAGGCTCTACTAATTACTACCGATGTAACCCTGGGCAGATGATTTCACTCATGAGCCTTCCTTCCTCACTCATCTTCCTTCCCTACAAAATGAAAAAATTGTGTTCAGTGATCACTAAGGACCTTCCCACTCAAATTCCCACAATCCTCTGTTATAGACACACCTCAGGGATTCTTGCTCCCCTTGGGTCAGGGGTTATTTTCACCAGTGCCTTTCTGATTCAAAATGGTTAAAGAGGAATAAGAGAATTCCAGGCATCTTGACAACAAAGATATCTTAAGGATACATTTAGGTGTATCAAAGTCTTAGTACAGAATTTCATACTTAAATTGTACATTTGTTTTAAATTTATAGTACTAATTCTATTTCCACTACTACCACTACCACTACTACTACTATTACTACTATCACTACTACTACTACTACTACTACCACTACTACTACTACTACTACTACTCTACTACTACTACTACTACTACTACTACTACTACTACTACTACTACTACTACTACTACTACTACCACTACTACCACTACTACTACTACTACTACTACTACTACTACTACTACTACTACTACTACTACTACTACTACTACTACTACTACTACTACTACTACTACTACTACTACTACTACTACTACTACTACTACTACGTCTCTGCTTTTCTTTTTTCTCAAAAATAGGTTAATCTAGTTATTCCTTTGAACAAAGACTTGGGAGGAAGCAGGAGTTTAGAAAGCCAGTTCCAAACTTTTACTATACTCCTGGTCACCATTCATTTCTGGCTAACTATAACTTTGATTTCCATTTATGCATTTCTACAGATTCAGAAAAGTTTATCTGAAAATATATGATAGCTAAAGACTTCAAAATCACCTGTTTTCTTTCTCATCACTTCTACTCATTTGTCTTTATTTAAATTTTTAAATAAGGCAAATCCCCAAAACACAGCATTTTTAAAACTGTTCACCATTGCCAGAACAAGGAGAAATTTGTTCCCACCTCTCAATCTTAGAATTCTCTAGGTGGCACAGTGAATAACATGTCAGACCTGGAGTCAAGAAGATGTGAGTTCCAATCTAACCTCAGACACTTGTGTCCCTGTGCAAGTCACTTAACTTGTCTGCCTTGGTTTTCTCAACTATAAAATGAGGAGAATACTAATACCTAGCTCTAAGAATTATTGTGAGGATCAAATGAGATAATATTTGTAGAATGTCTGGCATACAGTAATTTTTTTTAGTTTTGTTTTATTTGAAACTCTTACCTTCTGACCTAATATTGATTCTGAAGCAGAAGAGTGTTAAGGGCTAGGTAATTTGGGGTTAAGTGACTTGAATTGGATTATATATCTGGGAAGTGTCTGAGGTCACAATTGAACTCAGGTCCTCCCAACTCCAGCCTTGACTCTGAATCCTCTGAGCTTCTCAGCTGCCCCCATAGTAAATATTTAATAAATGTTACTTCCTTTCTTCCCTCCCACCTTCCTAATGTTAACTGAGTATAAGTCAATGATTCACTAGAATCAGTCAAAAGTGGAAATCCAGAACTCTTTGGGAACTGAGAATGCTTATAGTTCCATACATAGTGAAGAACTCTCTAAGGCCTAGGATGTCAGGTTCCTTTTTCATTTTGAATTTCAGATGAAAGCAAACATGACTCCAAGCCCTAGTATCGCCATTGCTTACATACTGTTATTATTCAGTTGTTTCAGTCTTGTCCAACTCTTCATGACCCCATTTGGGGGTTTCTTGGCAAAGATACCAGAGTAGTTTGCCATTTCCTTCTCCAGCTCTTTTTACAGATTAGGAAACTGAGGCAAACAGGGTTAAAGGACTTGTAGGGGAGCACATAGCTAGTATCTGAGGCTGGATTTGAACACATATCTTCCTGAATCTACATCTATCCAGTGTACCACCTCCCTATTTTAGCTAGCATTTATATACTTCTTTAAAGACTGGGAAGCATTTTATAAATATTTTGTTTCAGCTTCACAAAAATCCTAGTCGGTAGATGCTATTGCTGTCCCGATGATACCGATGAAGAAACTGAATCAGGGAGAGGGTAAGTGATTTATCCAGGGTCCCACAGCTGGAAGTGTCTGAGATTGGATTTGAACTCATTTCTTCCCAGCTCCAGATTCAGCATTCTGTCTATCCACAGTGCCAAAAAGACAGAACAAAAACAGTCCTTTGAAACACTTTCAAGACCCAAAGGACTGGAGTGAAGTAATAAATATTTGCTGAGAGAATGAGTGAATGCTGAGGTTGATAAATATCCCAATAATCAGCCTTGCCTTTGACAGCCTTTATTGGCTCCTAATGGAGTACCGTGTTTTATAAGCCTTGGGGCACAAGGTCTTGGCCCATTGCTTTCACAGTCTAGATCAGCCACTGAAGGCAAGATCTAAAACACCTGGTGAAAGTGAGCCCTCTTTCTGATTAGTGCAGAGCAACATTTGGTTTCAGTTCCAATCTGATTGCTTGCCCCTCGGATTCTTAGGCAGGGAGTTTTGGTATGATGCTGTGCCAGAAGGAGTCCTTGATTAGTTGAGGGGGGGGGAGCTGAAAAGTGAGAGCAATTCCAGAGAGGAGCATTTGGGGGGAAAGGGAGTGAAAAAAGAAACTGGATGTCTTGAAACCCAGGAGGATAATTGGACAACTGAATACTTTTGAATGTTGGAGAACAAGGAGAAGTCATGGGAAGGCAGCAGATGGAATCATGGGTGAAGTCTGGAGAAGGTCTCAGCTAGGGTATTCTCAGGTCTGAGGCATAGTTTAGAAATTATGCCTCCAAGTATTGCTCTCTGCTATCCACTGGAGGCTTTAAGCCTTGAGTAAATATATTAACTAGACTTATCCTATAGTAAGTAAAGGGCAGCTAGATAACTAAATAGATAGAGGACCAAGCCTGGAATCAGAAAGACCTGAGTTCAAATTTGACTTTAGATAGTTGTATGACCCTGAGCAAGTCACTTTATTATTTGCCTCAGTTTTCTCATCTATAAAATGAGTCAGAGAAGGGAATGGCAAACCACTCCACAATCTCTACCCAAAACCCTCCAAATGAAGGAGGAAAAAAGAAGAGGAGAAGGAGAAAGAAGAAGAGGAAGAAGAGGAAGAAGAAGAAGAAGAAGAAGAAGAAGAAGAAGAAGAAGAAGAAGAAGAAGAAGAAGAAGAAGAAGAAGAAGAAGAAGAAGAAGAAGAAGAAGAAGAAGA
>NC_058133.1:279415279-279445131 GCF_016433145.1 Gracilinanus agilis | reverse complement strand
TCTCTCTCTCTCTCTCTCTCTCTCTCTCTCTTCTCTCTCTCTCTCTCTCTGTCTCTCTCACCTCTCAGGCTCTCTGACTAACTGTCTCTCTCTTTCTGACTCTTTCTTTGTCTCTCTCTGTTTCTGTTTTATGTCTGTACATTTCTCTCTTTGTGTGTGTGTGTGTGTGTGTGTGTGTGTGTGTGTGTGTCTGTATGTCTGAGTCTCTCTCAGTCTCAGTCTGGAAATTGATTGTTATTTTGATCTCTATAATCTATCTCTGTCTCTGTCTTTCTGCCTCGGTCTCTGTTTTTCTCTGTCTCTCTGTGAGTCTCTCTACCTCTCTCTCAGGCTCTTTCTCTGATCTCAGTCTCTCTTTCTCTGCCTCTCAGTCAGGAAATCAATTGTCACTTTGATCTATGTAAGCTACCTCTCTCTGCCTCTATCTCTGGGTCTCTGTGTTTATCTCTCCTCTCTCTCAGTCTCTCTTCCTCTCTCTGTCTCTCAGTCTCTTTTTCTGTCTTTCAGTCAGTCACTTTGATCTATGTAATCTGTCTGTGTCTCTTTCTCTCTGTGTCTCTCTCCCTCTGTCTCTCTGTCTATCTCTGTCTCTCTTTCTCTGTCTCTGTCTCTGTGTGTCTCCCTGTCTCTCGGTCTCTATCTCTCAGGCAAGAAATCAGTTGTCACTTTGACCCATGTAATTGTTGCTCCTTATATAGACCCTTTCTCCTATCCTGGCTTTATTTGCTTCCCAAGGATCAGTGAGGAAGCACACATGCTCCTCATCTCCTAACGGAGAGGTAATAAACTCAGGGTACAGAATGAGGCATGTTTTTAGACATGGGCAATAAGGGAATATGTTATTTTGCTAAACTGTTTTGTTAGAAGAGAGTTTTTTGTTGCTTGTTTTTTTTAATGGAAGGAAGAGATAGGAGGGAAAGAAAATTGGTGGGGTTTTTTGTTAGTTGAAAATACATTAAAAGTTTTAAATCTATTATGGGTGAGGAAACCCAAGAGCCCTGGAACTAGCAATGCCTTACTCCAGACCACCAAACCCCTGAAGGCATCTCTGAAGAACAACCTCTGTGGAAAAAAAGTTTCCTCATCCTCACCAATAGCACCAACCTTTAGCCAACTGCCAACTAAAGCTAGTAAGTCCAAGAACTCTAGTAGCAGCAGCACCCTCCGGACCACCAACTGTACTCCCAGCATAGACTCTATGGCCATCATCTAGGAAATCAACACTTGGGGAGATGCAATTTTGCAAGAGTTTCTCTAAGTCCTGCAGCCCTTATCTCCCTCCCCACAGCTACTGCAGTGGTCTTAGCAAGGAGTGATGAGGGCATGAACTACAGTGGCTATGAGAAAAAAAGAAGCAGCTGGATTCCTGTGATGCGGCTCCAACCCACCAGTCATAGTATTCTCCTCTTGTCTGTATGAAATTGAGATTGCTATCTTCTGCCCACCCCTCTCCTGGTACTTGCGCTCATATTCCTGTGCTTGCATGTTACCGGAATGATGAATATGAGAGCAGGTTGACACACCCCATTCAGTAACAATGACAAAATGAATTTGACCACGCTCAATCCTTTTATGGAGTTCTTCCAGAACCATGGGAAGGGGGGAAGAAAGTTAGGAAGACAATAGAGGATCTCAGTCTTTTTACAGGATTCCAAAACTATGGGAAGGGGGGGAAGAAAGTTAGGAAGGCAATAGAGGAGCACAGACCCTTTATAGGGTTCCAGAACCATGGGAAGGAGGAAAAAGAGTTAAGAAGCTAATGGAGGAGCTCAATCCCTTCACAGAGTTCCAGAACCTTGGGAAGAGGGGAACAGAATTAAGAAGGGTATGGAGGATTAAAGGGGCAAAGTGGCTGATTATGGAAAAAAATACTGATAAGCTAAAAGTGAATGAATATAGACTTAAGGGGAAGCCATGGAGTAGAGCAAAGTCCACAAGTGCATGATTTTCACTTTGATGTGCCAGAATTCTAAACTTATGAACTAATCAGCTCCAAAGGCTGACCACCTAGTTTCAAATGTTTTTAGTATATATCATTTGAAATGAACAGTCATGTCAGAAAATAATTGTCAAAAATTGTTCTGTGTTTGAAAAAAATAAAATTTAATTTAAAAAATTCAATTCAAAAAAAGAAATGGACATAGTTCTAACATTGACTCTTGGCATCTGGCCTTCAGGACAGTTGATAATCCATTTTCTTTTTTCTGGGCTTATCAAAAGCAATGAATTCCGTCTGTGTAAAGGGGCCCAGGTAGAAATCTGTGGAGTAGGAAAAAAAAAGTGATAGCTTAAAAATCACAGAATCCAAAACTCACAGTCAGAATTTCAGAGTTAGAAGGGAACACCAAGGTCATGTAATCTAATCCTAAAACTTAAGAATGAATATCCCCCTACAGCAGGGGTTGGCAACGTATGGCTCTCGACCCATAAAGGGTCTGAGCTCCTCTATTGCCTTCCTAACTTTCTTGAGGGCCAGATATGGCTCTTTCTGCAGGAGCCATAAAGTAAATTTTTTTTCAGGTGCTGTTACAGGAACATGCACTGTAAGTACTGTACGGTTCTCATGAAATTACATTTTAAAAAATGTGGCATTTATGGCTCTCAGGGCCAAAAAGGCTGCCGACCCCTGCCCTACAGCATCTACAAGTGATCTCACAGCTTCTGCCTGAAAAGCTGCCCAACCTCACACCCCTGGTAATGATGAAGTCACTACTTGTGAGCAGCTGATTCCACTTTGGGAAAATGTGATTGTTAGGAAGTGTTTTTTTTCCCCTTTCACTGAGTCTGAGTCTGTTTTTCAGTAACATCCCTAAAAATTCAACATGGGCTGTGTGATCCTGGGCAAGTCATTTAACACTATTTTCCTAGCCTTTGCCCTTTTGTTATCAGGAAAGAAATAAAGGTTTGGTGTTTTTTGTTAAAGAAAGTTCAACTCAGGTTTCACTTTCTTTCTTTCTTCATCCCACCATCCATCCATCCATTGATTTATTGGCACAAGGTCTCCCTCTTTCATTCCTGTCAGAAGTACAGCAGCCATTCACAGATGAAGCCCTAAAATTAATCAGCTTAAACCTGATCCATTTTCTGACCCAAGGGTGCACCATATTGATGTCAGATTCAGCACCAACACTTAATTGATCTTAGCCCTACTGCTCCTCAGAACTCTTTTTTAAAATAACCCTTACTTGCTATCTTAGTAACAATTCTAAGACAGAAAGGCAAGGGCTAGGCAATGGGGTTAAGTGACTTTCTCAGGGTCACACAGCTAGGAAATATCTGAGACTATACTTGGACCAAGTCCTTCCAATTCCAGGCCTGGCACTTTAGTTGGTCCTCTCAGAACACTTGAATTCAAGCAATCCATTCATTTCAGTTTCCACAGCAGCAGCAGAGACTACGGGGTTGTGCCACCACAGCTAGCCCTTGTTTGATGTCCTAAACAAGGTCTTTCCCAATCTTCCCAATTGTTGGTATGTCCAACCCAGCCTCCACCAAAATCAACAATAACTCTATTTTGGATTTATTCATTTGTATAGCTTTTATATCCCTACCCCCTTGGTAGAACATAAGTCCCCTAAGGTCAGGGACTGTTTTTGTCTTTGTATCTCCAGCACCTAGAACAATGTCTGTACACAACACACATTTAGTAAATATTGATAAATTGAACTGACCTGAAATGAAGCAAATTCATCAAATGGAGTCAGAACAAATTGAACTGAATTTCACCCACTATTTGACCAATCTAAACAATTCTAGCCCCTTTTCCATATTCCCCTCTACCTCCAGGACTTTTCTAAATTTTAAACTCTTCTATTCTCTAGGACTGAGTTAGAGGACCTGGGTTCAAATTTTGGTTCTGCTACTTACTACTTCCATAGCCTGGGGTAAATCCTTTCCCTTCTATGCCCTCAGCTTCATTTTCTATAAATTGAGAGCATTTACAAGGTTCTAGATTTAGACTTGGAAGGAACCTCAGATGTTGTCTAGTCCAACACCCTCATTTTACAGATGAGAGAACAGAAGCTCAGACAGGGTGAGTGGTTACTCAAGGTCTCACAGGCAACCTTTACAGAGCTGAGACTTGAATCTAGATTCTCTGATGCCAAATATCTCAAACAATAATAGCTAGAATTATAAGGATTGAAGGCAGTTACCAGTGGTGCAGTGGCTAGAGTGCTGGGCCTAGAGTCAGGAAGATTCATCTTCCTAAGTTCAAATCTGGCCTCAGATACTTACTAGCTGCATGACCCTGGCCAAGTCTTAAGGCCTGGTTGCCTCAGTTTCTTCATCTATAAAATGAGCTGGAGAAGGAAATGGAAAACCATGGCATTATCTTTACTTAGAAAACCCCAAATGGAGACCCAAAGAATAGGACATGACTGAACAACAACAATATTTAGGGCTTTGAGTTTTGCAAAATGCTTTTACATGTATTACTTCATTTGATCAAAGGTCCCTATAACTCCAGATCTTGGCATTTTCCTTGCATGGTCCATGAACATTAGCTTTCCTCCAGCCAGCTTTATCCCATCTTTTCCTCACCACACCAACTCTTTCCACAATTTCTTCCACTGGTGCTCAGGATTCATGTTGTCACCTTTACTGGAAAGTAGGAGAGGCTCTCTTCAAAGCTTCTCTAATTGCAAACCTGAAAGATTTCACTCTAACTTTTAATAAAAATAGCATATTAGCCCTTGTCATAGGAAAAGAAAAGTCTGGGGGGCCATAGAGGAGAAGCACTAAAGAGGAATGAGGGAATTCAACCTAAGACCTAATATATGCAAAACATTTAAGGAAACTCTGACTCTCTTCTTGACTTAATGCTATTCCATTTTCTTTATCTTTTTATTAGAGAAAAAATATGTTCACATACAATCTAGAATTGAGATGGGGCAAAGTGGGGGATGGAGAAGAGAAAGAGAGAAAGAAATGCAAATAGAAAGGAAGACAAACAGGCAGATGGGTAGATAGACACAGAGAGAGACAGAGACAGAGAGACAGGAGAAAATGAAGGACATCGGCTTAAGCCAGAAAGTGCTCCCAGCAATTGCCACCCAATGGTGCTGGAGAGAAAATCCTTGCCTCCCACATCTTGGCCTCCAGTCAAAAATTCTTTCTCAAAGGAGGCACTGAAAAGGCATCTGAGTATTACTTTGTCTTTTGTGAGATGTTTTAGTGCTGTTAAAAATCACTGTAAATCATAAATGGTATTCCCCATAAGCTTCTTGCACTTGGTAAGACCTGAGAAACAGGAAGAAAACACCAAGATATCATTGGAGACGATGAGATAGCCTGAGTAGCTAGGGCAGGATATATAAAAGGGATTTTTAAAAATTATTTCCCAAAATAGAAAAAAATGACTCCAATTTCCCCCAATCTGACCTTTTCTCCTAAGCAATGAAAGAAAATTGAGTTGGGCACCTTTGGGTGTCATGTGTCAAGGGGAATGAAATTTAAAAATACTTTTCTGCCAATTGTTTGTAACCCTTTCTCAGGCCCCATCAGGGGTTCTTATGATGGAATTGGAGGATGCCAAAAAAGGATGTAAAGCTGCCCTTAAAAGGCTTCACTTTAATATTTTATATTTATTTAATATTTATATTTAATATTCCAGCAGATATGGACTGACATTCTAAGATGAGTCAATGTGTACAAAGGTGAGAGGACAGCAGAATGTTCTCCTGATCTGACATTGATGGCTGGGTGTGATTCAAAAATGAGAAAATGACTCTGAGTTTGACTTTGCCTCACCCATATCCCCACCCCAGATCAAGCTGGTACAATGCCCCCACACCCACAGGGCTACCAATAAACACTAGGGGAAGATCAGAGCAAGGATGATGGTAATGGAAAGCAAGGTAGATATTCTAAATGTGAAGGAAGGATCATAGTTCTTGGGATGAAAAGTAGAGTTGTATAAGGAAAAGAATGCTGGTTCTAGAATCAGAAAACCTAGGTTCAAATTCTGTCTCTGGAATTTGCTAGCTGAGTGATCTTGGGCAAGTCATTTAACTCATTTTCTAAATAATAAAATAAGAAGGTCAGACTAAATGACTTTAAAGGTACCTCTTCCATCTTTAAGTCTGTGATCTTAAAACTGTCTGCCTAAGGAGCCACCTTGCTAAGAATAGGAAGGCTTATCTCTAGAAGAGTAGAACCCAGTTGATGAATTTTTCAGTCATCGAAGTCATCAAGTGATAGCTGAATTTATACAGCCTTTTAAGTTTGCAGAGCAAACACTCTCGATGATTACAGTCTCATTTGATCCTCTTGACAATCCAGTGAGGTAAGTGCTAACTGTCATTCCTATTTTATAGATAAGGAAATTGACGATAAAAGTAGCCATGATATAGTACCCAGGAACCAAGAATCAGCAATATCTACATTCAATGCCTCAGCCACTTGCTAGATATGTGTGTGACTCTGGGCAAGACATCTAACTATTCTGTGCCTCATTTTCTTCATCTGTAAAATGACAATGTCAGAGTTAATGGTCCCTACGGTCCTCACAATTGTAAATGAATGATTCTCTGAACTAGCCTTTGCCTTAGTGCTCCAGCCTCTAGGATGTGATGTTCCAGATTTTCTGAGTATCTCTCTCCAAGCTTCTTTGGAGTCATGGAGCATGGCTCCTAGCTACACCTTGCCTTGGGCAATTACTGCACCACCTCTCTGTTGAGTCCTTTCTCTTTTCCCTCAATGAACTCATGCCAGGCAAAGTTTTGGCTGATTACATCTCTTGAAAGGATGCAGACAACTCTGTGTGGATCTCTCTTTCTGGAAGTTTGATCCCAGTACTGAGCTAGTTATCCCCTCAGGTCTCTTCTAACTCTCACACTCTGGTATTGTGTAAAAAGAGACCCCAGTCACCATACAAATCCTTGAAAGCCCAGTATTTTTAGACCCTTTGCTACTTTTTGCATATACCTTTGATGTTCTGGGATAGTCTGTTTTCCTCCTATTAGTCCAATTGGAAATTTTCACCTTGGTGAAAAAAAAATAAAGATCAGGTTTTGTGTGTGTGTGTGTGTGTGTGTGTGTGTGTGTGTGTGTGTGTGTGTGTGTGTGTGAGAGAGAGAGAGAGAGAGAGAGAGAGAGAGANAAGAAAGAAAGAAAGAAAGAAAGAAAGAAAGAAAGAAAGAAAGAAAGAAAGAAAGAAAGAAAGAAAGAAAGAGAAATCGAGAGAGAGAAAGAAAGAGAGAGAGAAAGAGAGAGGAGACAGAGAAGGAGAAGGAAGAGGGGAGGGGAGGAGAGGCGAGATAGAGTCAGTGACAATGACAGAGAGAGATAACAACAGATAGTTATAGAGAATTTAAAGTTTTTAAAATACTACCTGTTACTACGTGTTCAGAGGAAGTGTGCTACACTGGAAAGTTACCAGGACTGAGTTGGAATTCCAACTCTATTACTTCTATAACCTCAAGCAAGTCACTTAACTTCACTCTGAGTGTCAGTTTCCTCATCTGTAAAATGGGGGATTGACCTAGATGATAGCACTAGATCTATGTTCTCTTTTAAGCCTCACAACAACTCTGTAAAGTAGGAGTGATATTTTTTGTTTGTTCAGCCAGTATATGGCAGATAGGTGGCCCAGAGAATAGAGTGCTGGGCCTAGAATCAGGAAGACCTGAGTTCAAAACCAGTCTTGGACATTAGCTGTGTGATCTTGGGCAAGTCACTCTACTTCTTTTTGCCTCGCTTCCCTCATCTGTAAAATGGAGATGATAAATAAATCTACCTTCCAGGATTGTGGTAAGTATAAATGAGATAACAATTGTAAAGGGCTTAGCCTTGAGCCTGACATATAGTAAGCACTATATACATTTTAGTTATTATTATTATGTATAAGGCCTTGAAGTCATGTCTTTTACACCTGGAGATAAATACTACTGTCACAGTTATTCCTATTATGCAGAGAAAAAATGGAATTTCATAGGGGAAAACGACCTACTCGTACAAAAATATTTCCAGCAGTTCTTTTTGTGATGGCAAAGAAGTGGAAACTGAAAAGATGTCCATCAATTGGGGAATGACTGAACAAGCTGTGGCTTATGATTAGAACATAATGTTATAGTGCCATAAGAAATGACAAACAAGATGATCATAAAAACCTGGAAAGACTTAAACGAAATGGGGCAAAGAGAAGTGAGTAGGACCAGGAGAATGCTATACACAGTAACAATAATGTATGACGATCAACTGCAAATAACTTAACTATTATTGACAATACAAGGATCCAGGACAGAAAAGGCTATCCATCACCACAGAAGGAACTGATGGAGTTTGAATGTAGATTGAAGCATGTCATTCTCTACTTTTTTTCCTCCATGATTTTTTTTTCTAGTGTAAGCAATATGTATCTTCTTTCACAACATAATGAACATTGAAATATGTATGTATCTACATGTAATCTGGAAAAAGAAAAATTAAATTAAAAAATGAGACAAAATTTTGGACATAGCTAACATGAGAATTTCTCTTAAGTGAATTTATTATTATTTATGATGTATTTATAACAAAAAGAAGAATTAAAAAGAAATTATGGAGAAAATATTAATAATGCAGATTAAACTTTTTTAAAGTTTTAAAAATAAAAATAAATAGAGTCTCAGAGATCAATGTAATGAATGAATAATAAAATGAAAAGGCATTTATGAAGCACTTATGATATGCTTAAGTTAAAAGCTTACTCCACTAAGTTCTAGGGTTGACAAATGGAAAAGAGATACTAACCCTTCTCTTAACAAGCTCACATTCTACTTGGAGGAGATAACAAATAGAGGAAGGTAGATAGAAAAGCCAAATTGTCCTAAGGGTTCAACTACAGATGACAAAACTCAGGGATCCTGAGGGTGCATTGGCAGTTAGTACATCAATGCTTGGATGTCTAGAGGGATATCAGATGATTTGTCCATGATCAAAGAGCTAGTAAGTGTCAGGGGTGGATTTAGAATCCATGTCCTCCTGACTCTAAGACCAGTGCTCTATCCACTATGATACTCTGCCTCTGTGTACTGGGGAGGGCTGGGCAGAGAAAGCATACAGGAAGGTGTATGGACAGGTGGATTAGTCTGATGGAAGACTAGAAATGATGGAAAGATAATATGGTATCCCTCCCTCGGTTCCCATTCAATCCGCAGGTCAAGACTAGGCTGAGAAAAGCTCTGTAACATTGTTGGATGCCAACTCCAAAGATTACACATAAATAGTCTCTCTTTTGCCAGGAAAAAAAGAAAAAAACCATCAAGAAACCCACCTTGAGGCACCTAGGTGGCTCAGAAAGATCTGGGCTCAAATTTGGCCTCAGACACTTCCTAGCTATATAATTCTGAACAAGTCACTTAATCCCAATTGCCTATCCCTTACTGCTCTTCTGTCTGAGAGTTGATATTAGGAAAGGAAGGAAAGAGAGAGAGACAGACAGACAGACAGACAGACAGACAGACAGACACAGACACAGACACAGACACAGACACAGACACAGACACAGACACAGACATAGGAAGGAAGAAAAGAAGGAAGGAGGGAGGGAAGGAAGGAGGGAGGATCTTATTAAGACATTTCAAAACCCTAACCAAAATGTATTAAGATATGTATTAAACATAAGCTCCTTGAGGTTAGGAACTATATTTGCTTTTTTGTTTTTGTACCCCCAATACCTTGCAGAGTGACTAGTAGGAACTTAATAAGTACCTATAGATTGGACTCAGGAAGACTCATGTTCCTGAGTTCAAATCTGGCCTCTGACACTTACCAGCTATGTAACCCTAGGCAAGTCACTTAACCATGTTTGCCTCGATTTCCTCATCTGTAAAATGATCTAGAGAAGGAAATGGCAAACCACTCTAGGATTTTTGCCAAGAAAACTCCAATAAAGAGTCAAACACAACTGAAACAACTCAACAACAACAATGACTGGGTGATTATTTAATTTAAAGCTATGATTTCGGTGGCCACAGGAAACAGATGAGACCCTTAACTCATAAAAAAGAAAAAACTCCATCATACACTGGAAGATGATGAAGAGGTGGGGAGATTGCTAAGGAGTAAGATGAAATGTCAGGGTTTGTAACTGGCCAATGGGTTAGGAATTGGTCATTGAGGCACTGTAGTGTCAGAATACAAAGGTCACTTTTTATATATACTATGTAGTCCATGATTTTGGGGGACTTCAGTAAGACAAGGTGTTTGAACAGAGACAGTTCTAACATATGATCCTGTGATAAGAAGAGAAGATAATTTTTTAAATGCCCTGAGGGACCCGAAGGTAAAAAGTTTGAGCCAAAAGATTTCAGTTCCTTCAGCTACAATTAGTCTACCATGCCCCTCCAATGTCCTATGTGTGTGTACAGCTAGCTACCCTTTGAACATGTCTTCATGGATACACTCATCTTTTCTTTTTCATATCTTTTCTCTCAATCCTTCTTACTACACACTTTCCATACTCCCGTTCCAGCCAAGACAATTTCCTCACTGGCCCACAAATATGCCAAACTCTTCTCCCAATTCAAGCCATTCTTCCTCCCCTGACTCAACCCCAAGATGCCTTTCTCTTGTTTACCCATCTTCCAGGATACAATTTGATTTCTGCTTCCTTTCTGAAGTCTCCAGCTACTGCCTGGCACATAGTAAATGCTGGCTGATTTTTCCTTCCACTCACAATCTCTAGCACTTCATTTAGAGTGTTCAAAGGGGACCTTTGGTGAGAGTACTTGCTTTGATGTCCACCCAACTCTCACCTGTGGCCCCCAAAATCTGTAGCCATTCCTTAGCCACATTCTGCCATATCTTGCCATACTCCAGCAAAACTGTCTCTGCAGACTGGCTAAACCAGGAGGAAAGTAATCAACAGGACTCAGACCTATGGGTGAGTTAGGAGGATGTCTGCCCCAGGCATGTGAAGACTTTCCCCAGAAGAATGGGAGGATGAGAACAATTTGTTCCAGTGGCCATGAAAGCAGCAGAAGCAGGTTCTATAGATTCATAGTGGATACACACACACACACACACACACACACACACACACACACACACAGGCTTATTATTTAATTGGGGAGACAATTAAATAATATATAAATATATAAATAATATATATGAATTGTCTCCCTATTTAAATAATATATACATATATAAATAATATAAATATATACAAATTGTCTTCCCAATTAAACAATATATAAATATAAAAATAATTTACACCAATTGTCTCCCTAATTAAACAATATGTACATATATAAATAATATAAATAGATAATATATATAAATTGTCTTCCTAATTAAATAATATGTAAATATATAAATAATATATTGTCTCCCCAATTAAATAATACATAAATATATACAAATAAACAATACATAATTTGTCTCCCCAATTAAATAATACATAAATATATACAAATAAACAATACATAATTTGTCTCCCCAATTAAATCATAAGCACCAATAGAGCTATATGGAGGATTAGGTGGGGAAAGAGAAGCAGAAAAGGGCTAAAGTTAAAAGAGAACTGAGTTAGAATCCTGCCCCAATGCTTCCTAACTGTGCAAATGGCCATGGGCAGGTCTTTTAACCTTTCTAAGTCTATTTCCTCATTTGAAAAAATGGGAAGTAATAATTCTAATATTACTAATCTTACAAGATCAAATGAAAGAATGTATTTAAAGCTCAATGGCAAATACCAGTTATTATTATTTTCTTTGGTGTCTCTTCTACAACTCACATAGCAAAAATGCTTAGCATTCAAAAAGAGATGTGGAATGAATGAATGCCTAAATATAAATATAATACTTGTGGGTGCTAAATATACAAATACACAAGCACACAAATTCACATGCATAAATATTTCAACAAGAATTTTTTAGGGGGTGGGGAGATAAATCTGTAATTTTATCCATCTGGGGAACTTCTAGTGCTAAAAGTCCCTCCATAGATGCAGATCAGCAACCATCCTTCTCCTCCTCTCCCCAAGTATAATCTCATAGATTTGGTTGGGGCATGAAGAGGTTGAGTGAGTTTGCCCAGAGTCACACAACTAGTAGGTGGCAGAGGTGGGGATCCCTGGTACCAATCTGGAGCAGGAATGGATCTGTTAGGCCATCTCATTCTTGTTTCTCATTTTAAGGTTGAGGAAACTGAGATTAGGGGAGATGAAGTGATTCCTAGTAATGTGAAATAACCAACTGAGACCAATAGATTTAATATTTCACTGTGGGATAGGACAAGTCTTTGAAACTTGACCTCCTGAAAGCTTTTTGATGAGGCCTGAGTTGAGGGGAGAGGAGGTCGAGGCCTTCTGCCTAGACAGTGGGTACCTTTTGTACTATGAACTAACTCCAACCCAGGTTTTCTTGCCTCCAAGGCTGCGCCTCTCTACAACTTCTTGCCATATACTACACCCTCAAAAGAATCCTTCATCTCCAGAAGCCACTTAAAACATTTCAGCTGTGGAACTCAGCAAAGACTCCCCCCATCACCCCCCAATCCAGCCCTCATCAAAAACCCTTCAGGAGGCCCAATTTCAAAGCCCTCGCTATGTCCCGCAGTGAGACGTTAAATCTATTGGTCTCAGCTGCTTATTCCAGACCAGTAGCAAACCTCACAAGACTCAGCCAAGGACCCCGCAAGCCACACAGGCTGGTGTGGAAAACATTCAGCACCTAATGAGCGTAAAAGCAGAAAAAGCCTCTTTTTTTGCTATTCTCAATGTCTGTTGTTTGTGGTAAGGAGGAGGTGGGGGATGAGAGGAGGTCTAGAGAACCAGTGCTCCACCCCCACCTTTCCCCTCACCAGCTCTGGCTCTGCAAAATGTCACAGAGCTACAGCCCATGGCTTGCAAAAAAAGATCTAATTCTTTATTTCCCACAAGTTTTTGTGTTGAAAAATGGCAAGTTAACAAGGCTAGAATAATGAGTTAGAAATACCTAGGTTTGTTTTCTGTTGTCCAGGACACAGTGTAAGTCTTAACTTCAGTCATGGCTTCAGCAAATTATTTTCACTGAAAACAATGGGAGGTGAAGAATTGGTAGGGGAGAGGAGCAACTAGGTAGCTTAGTGGATAAGATATGCCAAAACTGGAGTCAGAAGGACCTGGGTTCAGATCTGGACCCAGACACTTCCTAGCTGTTTGACCCTTGGCAAATCACTTAAACCAGTCTTCCTAGCCCTTGCTCTTCTGTCTTAGACTTGTTACTAAGACAGAAAGAAGACAAAAGAGACAGACAGACAATCAGAGAGAGAGAGGAAGGAAGGAAGGAAGGAAGGAAGGAAGGAAGGAAGGAAGGAAGGAAGGAAGGAAGAAAGAAAGAAAGAAAGAAAGAAAGAAAGAAAGAAAGAAAGAAAGAAAGAAAGAAAGAAAGAAAGAAAGAAAGAAAGAAAGAAAGAAAGAAAGAAAGAAAGAAAGAGGGAAAGAAAGAAAGAATCTGGGTTCAAATCTGTCTTCAGACACTTCCTAGCTATATGATCCTAGGCAAGTAATTTGACCTCAATTTCCATCTCTTGCCATTCTTCTGCCTTGAAATTAATACAAAGACAGAATATAATGGTTTTTAAAGCATGTAAGAAAAAGAAAAAATAGCTGAGCATAGTGGTATGAAGATATACAGTTCATTATATATTTGGAACTTAGTTCAGTTTCACATTTTACCTGCCATTATCTTATTATAAGCAATAAAACGATATATTTCTTCTCATTTTCTTTCATTTAAAATCATTTCAAAAATTTGAAGATTATTTGTAGATTTTTCTTTTTTCTATTTTTGTTTTCATTTCTTTATGAAACTGCTAACAAACACATTTGAAAGAGAAAGCATTGGATATGCATAATAGCAGCACCCATTGATATTTATATAGCACTTTAAGTTTTTCGGAGCACTTTACATATTTAACCACCAGATGGCATTGCTTGCCACTAACCTGATCTTGTTCTCAATAAAATCTAGGTACTAAGAAGTCTCACACAAAACCTGGTAGCTACATGCTTCATCTAATAACCAAAAAATCTTTTGAGAATGTTGTAAAATACCAAATTCTATATGGATCTTAGAAAGGAGAAGTCCTTCTCTCCCTCTATTCTAACCCTCTCTGAGATTAGTCCTCAAGCTGTTTAGTCTAAGGTATGTCATTAATATTGATTCTTCCAATCAATTTAGCCCTCATTTCAGCAAGAAACTTTACTTCCCTCCCTGAATCAGCTATAGCTCAATGAAGAACCTTTATTATATGAACATAGTAAAAAAAATTGTAGCCACCAAACAAGCCTGGAGAGACTACACACAGTGGCTTTTACTCTGAAGCACAAAATCAACAAAAGATATTCAATTAGAAATGCAATTAAATATCAGTCTTTCAGGCTATAGGACTGAGTTTCTCCTGCATTTAAGTCTTTAACCAATCTATATTTATACCATGAATGTAGAGGCCCTTGTTCCATTTGAGTTTGACACCATTGTTCTAAGACATGATTTAAGGTAGCCAGGCTCAGTTCCTTGGTAATTGGGAAAAACAGCTATTATCAGGACTGGGGATCAACAAACCTTCCTAGTGGAAGAATTAATTAAACTTCCTAGGCTACCAATTCACTCCTCCCCAGCTCTGGTCTAGACTGTTTGGGAACTAGCTGAGTTCTGAAAGCTCCTAAAGGCTAGTCCAGCTGGAATTTTTTTTTTCTTTCAGAGATTTTGAACTATTTCCCTCTAAGTCTATCTCAGCAGAGATAGTGAGAGAGTAGAATCAAGGGCAAGACAGGCCCAGAGAAAGAATCTTCTGGTGACCATTTCCTTTGCTTCTCTGCCTCCTATCTCTGTCCTTGAAGCTCCTTGCAGCCAGCTTGGCTGGCTATAACTGTGCCTTCCTCTCATCCTGACTCTCCCACACTTCTGATTTTCCCATCTGGTTTGAGGCTTTATGGACGAGGTTCAGAGATCATCAGATAGGGAATGGCTGTAATTCTCTATTATACACATATATTTTAATTTGATCCTGTCCACTCTATTAGGATGTTAGAGTAGAGACTGTTTCTTTCCTTATAATTATAACCCCAGTACCTAGTGCACAATAAGGGCTTAATAAGTGCTTTCTGAACAACAATGACAAATAATCAAAATTGAATCCTAGGAAATTACAATGACCAAACCCCAAAAACTGGTATGAGAAGACATCTGCCCATGCTCTGGAAATCGTAGATGTGAAATATTATACATGATGTAACTTTTTTAATAGATTGGTTATAACGTTTTGAGGCACTTTCCCCTCTCCTTCTTCCTCTTTTTAAAATTAGAAGGTGGAGGGGTTGAGAAACACAGTAGGAAAGATAAGTAATATAAAAACAAGATGGTTCATAAAATTCTATTTTAAAAATAAATGTTCATTGATTAAATGGTACTCATAACAGTCATATGGGGCAAAGATTATGGATATTACTATCTCCATTTTACAAAGAAGAAGTAGCTGTGCTATAGTGGCTAGACAACTGACCTAGGAACCGGATGATATGGGTTCAAATCCTGCCTCTGACACTCACTAGCTGTGTGGCCCTGGGTAAGTCATTGGAATTCTCAGTGTTCTATAGAATTCTCTAGAATGAGAAGGTGGTGATCTGTGTTAGCATAGGGAATTTCTTTATTGGACATTCCCTCTATTAATGAAATCACAGGTCCAGTCAAAGACTCAGAGAGCTTAAGTGATTTGTCCGGGATCACACACAGCTGGTAAGAGTTTGAGACAGGATTCAAACCCAAGTGTTCCTAACTCCAAGCCTAACATTCTATCCATAATACAGTTTTTTTAAACCATCACCTTCTTGTCCTATTAACAACACTAAGACAGAAAGGCAAGGGCTAGACAAAAGAGTTTAAGTGACTTGCCCAGGGTCACACAGCTAGGAAGTATCTGAAGAGAGATTTGAACCCATATCCCCCTGACTCCAGACTAGTGCTCTGTCCACTTAGCTACCTAGCTACTCCCCAAAATACAGCTTTATGTAGATCCATGGTGGAAAAGAAATTAATAGATTATTTAGGGAAGTCAAAGATGGTTGGGGTATGTCTGAAACCTTATGAGAATGCCTTCCAAAAAGGACAACCATTCCCTCCTTCACCTCCTAACTTGGTATTCTTGTGCAGGGCAGAAGCCAAGGTAGAGAGACCAGAGAACTGACCCAGGATGGCCGAGTCATTGTTCATGTGAATTTCCTGGGGTCAAAGAACAGAACAAAGTGTCATCTCAAACTCAGAAGTCTATTTGGACCCACCAGGGAGTAAACAGTTGGGCACAGATATAGTAAAATTATGGTTTGAACCCCGTAGCTGGAAATACAATGGGAGGCTTCTTACTTTCCCCAGGTGGGATCCCTCACCTGCCTCTCACCCCCTACCATGAAAAGAAGGAGCCAGACTTCTCTCTATCCTACAGCAAGCAGGCCCTTTAAGATTCCTCCCAATGAGTCTGTGCTTTTTTGGCCTGAAGGAGCCAGTGATTTTCTCTCCACTAATTCAAGCCCCAGGGATCCACCCTGGGGACTCCTTTCGCTCCAGCTTGCTCTATATGGGGCTCCCCTACAGGACCACCCAGGAGTCTGAGCTCTTGCAGAACCCTGGTCTCCTGTTTACTTAAGAACATGAGCTGAATGGAATGCTCGGCACCTGTCTGTACTGGCTACCTAGTCTTTTCTAGAAGACCTTGGAGGTGTTTAATTTAATCTTCAGAATTCTATATGGGGAGACCCTCGCTCCCTCAGAGGCCTCTGCTGTTAGTGTCATTTAGCTGTTATAAAGTTAGGAATCTATACCCCTAGGAAGTTTGGGGTTGGTCTTTATTGTAACTCTCCCCCACGATTAAATAGCAAAGCATTTGCCTCAGAAAAGCTGCTGTATTCTTGGGCCTGTGTGACATTTGTGACAGGCAAAATAAAAAAGCTCACATGTCTATAGCCATCAAAAGTTGACTGAGACATTTCCTCTCAATAATTCTGTGAGGTAACTCGTATAAGTATTCATAATCTGCTTTTTATAGTGGAGGAAATTAAGGTCCTCCACCACCAAAACCCTGAACTGTAATAACAATCTCCTTTCTAATCACACTAGCTTAGAAATCAGAAGGTCTGGGTTTAAGTCCCAGTTCTGCCATTTACTGTTTGTGTGACTTTGGGCAAATCACCTAATTTCTTTGGTCCTCAGTTTCCTCCTCTGTAAAATGAGCTGGAGAAGGAAATGGCAAATCACTCCAATATCTTTGCCAAGAAAACCCTAAATGGGATCACAAAGAGTCACACAAACACAACTGAAACAACTGAACAACAAAAATGTAAACTCCTGAACCACCAAATGCTGCTGGAAGAAGATATAAAACCACGGCCACTAGAAAGCCATACTACCTGAATGCTCAGAAATACTCAGCCGTTATTTTCTGGTTTATTCCCAATCACATTCTCCACAATGGTCAGTCTCCTCTATCATCTCCTTTCTTCTCAATGTCAGCAGATTGCTTTACCCACCTCTTTACTGAGAAAGTGGAAATCATCTTTCATGAACATTCTCACTTACTATCTTCACCCTATGTCTCCAGCCCTCCTCATCTCCTTTGTCCTCTGTCCTAGCTGCCAGATCCCATTACTGAGTCTAACTCCAATATCCCTACATTAATCTCCTCCTCTTCATTCTTATTTCCACGCATTCTAATTCAGACTTCTGGGCTACAGTATTATGACTAGCTCCCAACTTATCTCTCTGCCTCCAATTTTCCCCCCTCTCTAGTCCAATCAATGCACAGCCACCAAAATAATCATCAGACACAGATCTGAGCAAATTGCTCCTTGACTTTGAACCATTAATGGCTCCCCATTGCCTATAAAATAAAATGCAAACTCTCTAGCCTGGCATCTAAGATCTCTCACAATATGTCTCTGACACCTCTTTTCAAACTTATTTTACATTATTATAATTAGCTCCCAACTTCTCTCTGCCTCTAATTTTTCCCCCTCTCTAGTCCAACCAGCACACAGCTACCAAAATAATATTCATCAGACACAGATCTGATCCTATCACTCCTTGATTTCTAACCATTAATGGCTTCACTTTACCTACAAAATAAAATACAAACTTTCTAGCCTGGCATCTAAGATCCTTCACAATCTGACTCTGATACCACTTTTTAGACTTATTTTACATTACTCTTTTGTACACACTCATCATTCCAGTTTCATTCAATGGCTAGCTATTCTACATTATTTCCAGTACTAAGTAAATAGTGCAGTATAGTAGATTGAAAGAAGGACGCAGAGACAGGAAAACCTGAGTTCAAATCCTACCTCTTACATTGACACACAGCATGAGCAAACCCCTTAACCTCTGTGTGTCTTCAGTTATTCATCTGTAAAACGAAAGAAAAAGAGTCAGATGAAAAGATCTCTAAGGTCCCACCATGTGGCTGAAAATCTGTTTCTCTGACCTTTGTTCTGGGAATTTGCACAGGGTATTATTTCTCCTCATTTTTTCCAGTTGAAATCATTTTCTTCTTTGATAGTTCATATCATATACCACCTCTTCCATGATGAATTCTTTCTTCTTCCCTTCTTCCCTGAAAACATTTTCTTCCTCCCCAGATTTTCCTAGAGCACTTTGTCCCTGTCCTCTGCTCCTATCTCTGTCTACCTTTCATTCTACTTGACAGAGTGTATGGGTTGTTCAGGGAGGAGGAGTAGCACCTCTGGTGTTAGGGCTTGTTGAGCCCTTTTCAGGGCTGCTTATCCACATGTGATGTCCTCCTGTCACCCAACTGTGGCATGCTCAAGGACTGTGCCCCATTCAGTCTCTGAAGACAGTCTAAACCAGATAGGTTTAAGGGTAACAGATGGGCCTCAAACAGATGGGTCATTTAGAGAGTGCCTTCCCTTATCATGTGAAGACTTCCCCCAGTGGAAAATGGGCAGTTGAAAACAACAACAGCCATGAAGGCAAGATGGAGCACTATGAAGGCACTATGAAGGCACTTAGAGCTTGGTCAGACATCAAAGATACCAAGGCTTCCATCCTGGGCCAACAGCGATCATCTTGACTTTTTGCCCTACCACTGGACTTCCATTACCGGGAAAAGAGTGAAGTTGATGACTTTGGGAAACTATGCCTTACTTAAATCCAATTCACATGTAAGTCAAGACATCACCAATCATCCACATTTTTACCCTAGCATCATAATGTCATTGGTCCTCTTCAGAAATAAAAAATGAACAACAACAATTACACTTGACACTGTACCTTTCATATACCCCTAAATCCAGGGTTCTTAACCCTTTTTTCACCATAAATGCTAGTGAAGTCTATCCTCTTCTCAGTATAATGTTTTAAAATGCAAACAATAAAATACATAGGATTGTAAAGGAAACAAATTATATTGTAATGCAGTTTTCAAATTAAAAAAAATAAGGTCGTAAACCCAGGTTAGGGACCCCTTTCACAGGGAAATGTAAGCTCTTGAAGGGAATATTTGCTGATTTGCTTCAGTTTACACAACTATAAAATTGATATAATGAGAGAACCTAAATTCTAGGGTTGTTTTAAGGATCAAACAAGATAATATTTGTGAAGCACTTGGTACAGGGCCTGAGCTATTCTAAGTCCCTAATAAGGATGTTTTCTCCTTTCAAAGAAATTAGGCAGGGGGGATGGGGGAGATATTAGCTAGAAAAAAATAGTCTGAGATCCAATGATCTCTAAGATTTCTTCAATTCAATATGGTAGTCCCTGCTTTCAAAAGTTCCCTGTTTTTCTGTGGTTTTCTCAGTACACAGCAACAGCTCAGGTACTATTTCCTGTGGGCTTAGGTGAACACTTGACAAGAGTTATTTTCTCCTTTAGTTAGAAATGAAAGTGATTTTCAGACTGAACATGAGTTTGGTTTAATCTAAACTTGTAGGCCTTGAATTCTGCTGCCTAGGTAGGCTGTTCCTGACCTCATTTCAGGTCTCACTCAAGACCTTTCATCTTCTTGTCACTTTCTAGCAGTTTTCTTCCAAAAAGTCCTTTGTTAATGAGGTTCATCCATTCCTCTAGCAGTATCCTTTATGTTCTTTCCAAACTTTACTTTTCAAACATTGCTTTTATTTATTTGTTTTTTTAAACTTACCCTTCGTCTTAGAATCAATACTGTGTATTGATCCCAAGGCAGAAGAGGGGTAAGGGCTAGGCAATGAGGGTTAGGTGACTTGCTCAGGGTCACCCAACTAGGAAGTGTCTGAAGTCAGATTTGAACCTAGAACCTTCCTATCTCTAGGCCTGGCTGTCAAACTATTGACCCACCCAGCTGTTCCCCTAAACATTGCTTTTGAAAGAAAGTTTTATTTTCTTTTGGAATCCTGAAGGCCTTTGAGCAATCCAGATATGTTTGAAGTCAATGAGTTTGGAACCTTTTGGACTTAGTTGGGGATCAGGGAGGTGCCATTCAAATATCTGGAGCTCTGGGGAAAAGGATGAGAGGATATTCGGGAACAATCAGAGGCCGGATTTTCATTTTTCAGGAGATTAGGACAGAGGTAATGGGTCTGTTTAAAATATGGCCTTCAAGTTATGGCCTCGATGGGTTTCATTATTCTATTGTTGCTGTTGTTCAGTTGTTTCAGTTGTGCCCAGTTGTTCATGAGCCCATTTGAGGTTTTCTTGTAAAAACCCTTGCTATTTCTTTCTCCAGTTCATTTTATAGATGGAGAAACTGAGGAAAGCAGGATTCAGTGACTTGCCCGGGGTCCCACAGCTAGGATGAAGTCATATTTTGAACTCAAGTCTTCTCGACGCCAGGCCCAGTGCTTAATTCACTGCACCATCTAGATGTCCCTTGTTCTATCATACACAGTAACAATGACGATGGCAATGAATGTGATGACCATTATAATCATAAGAAAATTAATTAAAATAATGCTCTTTCTTTTTTTCCCATTAATTTTAATGAAATAAGAAAAACCAGTTTCCCCTGGCTAAAATTAACTAACTCCACTAAATTTTGAATCTAGTTAGATCCAGTTTCTCCTCGGTGTGGGATTGGTCCTTATATAGACCAATCCCGTGCCTGGAAGTAGGCCCCTCCATAGCATGGGATTGGTCCAATTCAGAACCAATCCCAAGCCAGAAAGTAGTAGGGAGGGACCCCTGAGACATGCTGGGGGATGTGGTTCCCCCAGTCACAATACTTTAAAACCCACAATGATGATGCTGAAAAGGCAAAACAACTACAGCAATGCTTTTGGAATAAGCAGATATCACTTTACTGAGCAATAGGAAAGAGTGATGACAGGAACCTGCCATCGTCCAATATAAGAAAGAAATGGGTTTATCCATCCATAGAACCTATGCCTCAGTTAAGATTCAAGAGTAGAACCCAAAGACCCTCAGTCAGTGGGATGTGCATGAACTTAGCTAAATGTATGCTCACAAAGAAGCATGAAACAAATGACTGAGACGTGCTGATTTGTTTATGGAAGTGGGCTGGCTTATAATAGCCATTTAGGACCAGATCATTGCTTCCAAAAATTACCAAAGGTTTACTCAGTGGATAAAGTAGGGCATTAGAAAGACTCATCCTCCTGAGGTCAAATCTGTCTAGACAACTCAAACAATTTGCCTGACATTCCACAGCCACTTCGTGCCTACTAAGCCATTGACGTAATGAAAAGCTACCCACAGGATAGAAGAGAAAGGGGAAATGGGCAATTGGCTCAGAACTCACTCGGTACAAAGTCGGTGATGCCGTTGGGCTAGTTGGCTAGACCTGGGCTTGGGTCCTATGAGTTTCTTCTATGCCCAACTGTGATTTGTAATGTTCCTTCCCTGAGGTGATTCCTGGATCCTGCTCCATCATACGCTGGGAGAATTTGAGTCTTGTTCCAAGAGAGGTGTCAGTGTAGGGGAACACCACAGTGGTCATGAAAGGTGGCTGCTTAGTGATGTTTTGTTTTGTTAGATAGATAGTAAGAGTTTAACGAAAGGGCATTAGACTGAGAGTCAGAAGTCATAGGTTCAAATCCCAGCTTGGTGACTTCTCTTAACTTGAGCAAATCATTTCTCTACATCTCGGCTTCTTCATCAGAGAAATAGGGTTAATAATGTTTTCATTGCCCACCTCACAGAGTTATTGCAAGGGTCAAATGAATTCATACATATAAAATACAATTATAAATTATTATTTAAAGGAGGGGCAACTAACTAGATGCTGTAGCAAATAGAACACCAGGACTGGTCAAGAAAACACATCTTCCTAGATTAAAATCTGGCCTCAGACACTTACTAGCTATATGAACCCTGTTTTGCCTCAGTCTCCTCATCTATAAAATGGGCTGGAGGAGGAAATGGCAAACCCCTCTTGTATCTTTGTCAAGAAAACCCCAAATGGGGCCATGAAGAGTCAGACATGAATGAAAAAAACAACTGAATAATAACTACCCTTTAAAGAGTCTTGACTTAGTGACCTATGTGCATCATTGTCATCATCTACACAATTGTATAGCACTTTAAGGTTTGTGGAGGTCTTTACATATGTTGTCTTACTCAAGTCTTGTATTAACCCATTAAGGTTATTGATATCATCATCACTATTTTGCAGATGAGAAAACTGATACTGAGAAGGCTTAGTGACTTGTTCAGGGTCATACAGCAAGCAAGTATCTGAAGCAAGATTAGAACTTAGGTCTTAGGTAGCTAGATGGTACAGTGCATAAAGTGTAAAGGCTTAGAGTCAGGAAAACCTGAGTTTAAATCTAACCTCAGACATTTACTAGCTGTATGACCCTGGGCAAGTCACTTAACTTGTTTGTCTAGAAAAAAAAAGAACTCAGGTCTTTCTGATTCAAAGTCCAGCCTCCTTGTACAAGAAAATGGTTAAAAAAAACATTTTTTTGCCATAAATCACAGGATACAAACGAGTACTAAACCCCCCTTCTGGTGACTAGAATTATACACCAGAAATTCCCTGTCTCTCATGGACCTGGCAGATGACAAATTCCTGAGAACAAATGCAGACCTCAAAATAGAACTTAACCAATAAATGAATGGGAAGGGAATATTGTTGCAGACTCAACTGTTGCCTGGAATTGCCCAGATATAGCATCAACCCGTAAAACTTTGAAAACAATATTTTTACTATCTGACACCATATCTAGTACTCACAATCTCCTAGCTAAATGGAACAAAATCACTTTCCAGATAGAGAAACCAAGATGAGATTAAGCACTTATAGGAAAAAGATGAGGCACTTATCATCTCCATCATCCTGTCTGCTGTTTGAGCATCCAGAAGATGATTACAGTGAGTCTGCAAAAGATGAGCTTACATCTCAATATTTTTATTGAGTTATAAAAAGCAATCAATTGATTCATCTGCTCAATATTCTACTGAACATTAAATATACAATAAAAATTATATCAGGACTATTTCTTTTTTTAAACCCTTATCTTCCTTCTTAGTATCAATACTATATATAGTTTTCAAGGCAGAAGAATGTTAAGGGTTAGGCAATGGGGGGTAAGTGACTTGCCCAGGGTCACACAGCTAAAAAGTGTCTGAGGTCAGATTTGAACCCTGTCTCCAGACCTCGCCATCTAGCTACCCCCATCTGAACTATTTCTATCTGAACTCCTTTAAATATAAAATGAAAAGAATGAAAATACTATTACTAATAAATGAAAAAGACATCACCAACATCATCCTCTTGTCCTGCACTTTTACAGTACAAGTGCTATAGCATAAACAAGGGGTCCACAGATCTGTGTTCAAATTCTGGTTCTACCACTCATGATTCTATGATTTGGGGCAATTCAATTCACCTCTCTTAGTTCCAGTTGCTTCATCTGCAAAACTGGATGCAAAGGGGCAGCTGGGTAGCTCGGTGGATTGAGAGCCAGGCCTAGAGACAGGAGGTCCTAGGTTCAAATCCGGCCTCAGCCACTTCCCAGCTGTGTGACCTGGGCAAGTCCCTTGACCCCCATTGCCTACCCTTACCACTCTTCCTATAAGTCAATACACAGAAGTTAAGGGTTTAAAATAAAAAAAAATTTAAAAAAAAAACTGGATGCAGGTAAGGGAGTGGAGAATGTTTACCCGCTTATTGCAAGGATCATATAAGAAATGTTTATGAAATGGTTTTTTAAAGTGTAAGACATTGTATCTTTGAAAGGTAACAGTTTGTTGTCATTCAGTTGTTTCTGACTCTCCATGATTCCATTCAGGATTTTCTTGACAAAGAGTAGAAGGCAGCTAAGCGGCTCAGTGGACTGAGAGCTGAGATGGAACATTCTGGGTTCAAATCTGGCCTCAGATTCTTCCTAGCTGTGTGACCCTGGGCAAGTCACTCAACCCCCATTCCCTAACCCTCACTGCTCTTCTGCCTTGGAACCAATACTTAGTATTGGTTCTAAAACAGTAGGTAAGAATTAAGAAAAAAAGATACTAGACTGGTTAGCCATTCCCTTCTCAGGCTCATTTTTATAGATGAGAAAACTAAGGCAAAAAGGGTTAAGTAAATTGCTCAGAGTCACTTTATTTATAATGTTTTATTGTACACTTCTAATGTTGTATTTGTATAATACTGGTACAATAATTGTATAATATTGTAATTCTACATTTATTTCTAATATTGTATCTTTTATTTCATTATTTTATTATTTTAAATTAAGACTTGGTGTATTTCAAGCCTCTTTCCTCATTCCTTTGTTCTGACATTCTCTGACATTCACTGCCCTAGAACATCTTGGAAATTGGGATGGAGATTGTGAGCTCCATCTTGTTTGCTAAACAAGAACTGGCCCAAGCCAAGCATCTCTATGGGCCACAGAGCAGCATCTTTGGAGCCCCCACTGGAAATGAGTTATGGAGGGGGCAGCTGGGTAGCTCAGTGGAGTGAGAGTCAGGCCTAGAGATGGGAGGTCCTAGGTTCAAACCCGGCCTCAGCCATTTCCCAGCTGTGTGACCCTGGGCAAGTCACTTGACCCCCATTGCCCACCCTTACCACTCTTCCACCTATGAGACAATACACCAAAGTTAAGGGTTTAAAAAAAAAAAAAAGGAAATGAGTTATGGAGGTCAAAATTTACCAGATCTAATTTGATCTTCTCATCTAGATCACCAAGAGCTATTAGAATCTTATGACCAGGTATGACTCCCCCCACCACCAGAAAGGAATTGGGGAGGGCCTGTAAAAAAATTAATCCTATTCCTCATAGGTATTCACCAATTGAAGATGTCAAGGGAAAGGCTGAATAATAAGCTTCCAAAAATTGTATTTAATGAGTCAAGATGATGAATGCCTCAGTTTTTAGTCCCTGAGATTACTGACTAATTAATTTTTGTTTATTTCTAGCTTAATCAATTAATTGATTTTTCTTACCTGGAAACTAGTCTCTTAGAATTTTTCATCATTACACAGCTAGTAAGTGTCAGAGATTTGAACTTAGATCATCCTGATTCAAGGTCTGGTCCTCTAGCCACTCTGCTACCTACTTCCTCCATGTGTACAATAAGCAAGTACAATTCAAATTTATTAAGCACCTTTTGTATGTAAGACACTCTTCTAGGAACCAGATAAACAAAGACAAAATCCTGTCCTCAAGGAGCTTACCCTCTACTGTGGTGAGACAACACATTTATGAATAAATAAACATAAAGTCATTTTATTAGAAGAGCGACATAATAACTGCAGGGGTGGTGGCAGGGTTTCACAAGTTTGTGGCACTTGAACTGAGGCTTGAGATTCAGTGATGAGGAAGGACATGCATTCATTCTAAAGCACGGGTCATGCCTTGTCCAAATTCCCATCAGGATCTTAGAGCAGTTATCCAATTCCTTAGCCCAACCCAGCACTTAGGATCATAAATGTAGAGTTGGAAGGTAACTGAAAGGTCATCAAATTGAAGCCCTTCATCTTACAGACAAGCAAAGTGAAGGCTGAAGAATTTTTCCAGGATCACATAGCTAATATGCATTTGAGGCAGAATTCCAACCCAGGTCTTTCTGACACAGGATCCAGTATTCTAATCCAGTGATGTCAAACTCAAATAAACAGGGCTCCGTATATAAGGATCCCTACAGACATATTGGCTTAGAAAAACAGCACATTAGGGGGCAGCTGGGTAGCTCAGTGGAATGAGAGTCAGGCCTAGAGACGGGAGGTCCTAGGTTCAAATCTGGCCTCAGACACTTCTCAGCTGTGTGACCCTGGGCAAGTCACTTGACCCCCATTGCCTATCCTTACCACTCTTCTGCCTTGGAGCTAATACACAGTATTGACTCCAAGATGGAAGTAAGGGTTTAAAAAAAAAGAAAAGAAAAGAAAGCAGCACATTAATATTATCTATGTTTTATTTTATTTTTATTTATTTTGTTAAATATTTCCCAATTCATATATATATATATGCATATATATATATATAGATATATATTTTAACTCTTACCTTCCACCTTTGAATCAATATTAGGTATTGGTTCCAAGGCAGAAGAGTGGTAAGGGCTAGGCAATGGGAATTAAATTTCCCAGAGCCACACAGCTAGTACAGAATTGAACCCAGTACCTTCTGTCTCTAGGCCTGGCTCTCAATCCACTGCCTACCCAGTTGCCCCCCACCCCGATTATAGTTTCATGGATTTCAGCAGCACTCCAGGAATGCTGTAGGCAGCAGGCAGCCCAGTGGCTGTGGATTACTCTAATCCCCAGTACATTTTGCTTTTTCAGGGAAGTTAACCATCTCAGAGCCTCAGGCTTTTATGGCAGCTGTATTGTGTTCACTATATGGCTCCATTCTATGCTGTCACATGGGTCAGAGGCTGATCCTATCATCCACCTCTTTTAGATTTTCTGTGCCAGCAAAGCCTGAGTACCCCACATGTGGGCTCTTATAGAGTTCTAAAGGCGTCCAGGTAAACTGTGCAAAGTTCTGGAGTGGATGGGATGTGAGGGTTAATCACCGTACACACTTATTCCAAGTCCTGGCATAGAATTAGAGTCATAGAATTGTGCTCCAAGAATGGGAAAATGTCATTACAAATTTCTCCAAAGCCTATTTAATCAGCAAAATAATTCCCCATCATCCCTCTCAGAACTAGAAGGGAAATTATAGAAGCACAAAACCCCGGAGAAATGACAAACACCGAGCCACTGAACAGGAAATGTAAGATACCTTTGGTAAAAGCTCCCAGGCCCCCCACCAGGAATGGAGGTTCAGACCAGGATCTAAGGCCCCCCGAGCTGCTCTACAGCAGCCTGGCCCCAACAGTATTGCTTCTGTGAGGTGGGTGGCTGAAGTTTCACACATACTTCAAAATCCATTTCCCTTCACACACACACACTGCAAGCTTTCTATGGTTGCTGGTGATAAAATACCCCAAAGTAGCCCTTTAATGAACTCTCACATTCATTCCTCAGGCACCATTCTTCCTGGAGGGAAACACAGCCTTGTGGAGCCACAGACCCGACATATTATGAAGAGGGGACCCTTGGAGCCCCTCTGGGGCACTGGGCTTCCCCACTGAAGGCTCTGCCAGCAACAAGGGAATGGAGAGGAAAAGGAAAGAAATGAAGACTTCCAAAGGAAACAGTCTAGTCCAGTGATGGGCAAACTACAGCCTGTGGGCCAGATGGGGCCCCCTGAAATGTTCTATTGACCCACAGGACATTATTCCTAATCTGACGAATACAATGAGTAGGATACAATACAATGAAACTTCGAAAGAGTTGCCTTAGAAACAGACTGGCATGAGCATTTCCTTTCCTTTGGCCCCCTCTTTACAAACTTTGCCCATCACTGCTCTATTCTATGGAAACAGTATTTGGGTTGCTCCCTTAGCTGGTTTAGGAGAGGTTCTTCCCACCAAAAAGAGCAGGGAATGGAACCGTGAGGTCCCAGAGCTCCTAGAGCTATGTGACCTCGCAATCACTCCTCACCTCCACCTCATAGAACCCGTGGCTTCCTTCATAGCCCACCCGGCTCAAACACTACCTCATTCAGGAGCTGAGTTGGGACCAGTCCAATTACTGGTACTCTCTCCAGGGATTTTATATTTACTCTGTAAGGATTTTGTATTTCCTTCACTGTGTTCATAGAATTTCCCCCAAGAGAATGTAAGCTCTTTGAAGTGAGGGACTTGCATCCCTCTTTCCCCTTTTTGTTCCTGGTACATGGTAGGTGCTTGGGGAATGGAACTGAATTAACAATCCTGCCTCTGATGCTCAACAACTGTGTGTGACCCATGGCAAGTCATCCAACCCCTCTGAGCCTCGATGTCTTCATCTATAAAATGAAGTGTTTGGACTAGAGGACTGCAAAGATCCCCTCTAGTTCTAAATTTATGAGCCTAAAAATTTCTAAATGAAGGAGTTAGACTAGATTATCTCTAGGACCAGTGGATATTGGTCAATGTTTAACAACTTTCTCTCTGGGGGAAGAAAATGGACCCATAATGCATTTGGTTTGGTACTATTTATTTTTATTTTTTTAGATATAATATAATATACTATATAATAAAAAGGTAATGTAATACATATGGTTTGTTATAAATATGTAATAAATTATAATAAATATCCTTATCCAAAAGAAACAAATTCTTACATTAGCTATGTCCAAAAATCTATGACTAATTCTTTTTTTTCCCTCTCTCCTGCTGCTTCCCCTCCCCAAGGAGGCAGGTGATATGATATAGGTTGAATACAGAAAGGTATCACTTCCACATCCACATTTCCCCATCGTAGTTTCAATATACGGAGGGTCAATTTGTGAAATTAAATGGAAATTTGGGGGGAGTTTTGCAGAAGTCACAGACAGCACATGAAGCAGAAGACAGAAAAAATTTAGAAACTCAAAAATGCATAATATATATGTCATATTGTATACTATCAACATATTTTATTTTTAATACCATAAAAGAAAAAGAAAAAATGTAGACCTTCTCTGCTACAAAGGGAGGGCCAAAAATTTGTTTGCAGATTTGTTTGCAGATGGGGGGGGGGGGCGGTGCTTTGCCCTTAACTACCACTATGTGGAAGAGATACCTATATTATCACATAATACATATTTTCCTGTTCATCATGTTGGAAACAAGACACATGTGACTTAAATAGAGAAAAGTGAAGAATGGTATGTTTCAATCTGCATTTCAGACTCTGGTCCTTCTTTGATGGTAGATATCTTTTTTCATCATAAGTCCCTTGGAGTTGTCCTGGATCCTTGCCTTGTTAAAAACAGTTAAGTCATTCACAGTTGATCATCATACAACTCTTAATTCTAGACAATTGACAAAAGAATAAATCAAACCTTGATTTGCAGCATTTGTTGGTTTCAAAGTTGTAAATGCTCACACTGAACACTGAACAATCATCTCTCAAAAGTCTAGCAGAACCCTGTCTAAAACCCTTTAAAGCACAAACATTTTCTATGAATTTATGATTGTCAGACAAGAGTAGAACATGCACTGGGTCACAGACAAAGATTACTGGAGACAGGATAGTGAAAAAGTGTAGGGAAAGTGCTCAAAGTGAGAAAGACTTCCACAAGGCATAGTGGCATTGGATGCGATTAGGAGGTTCAGCAGATTGGGAACCTGAAAGAAAGGAGGTCCTGGGTTCAAATATGGCCTCAGAACACTTTGTACCTAATTGTGTGACCCCGGGTAAATCACTTAACCCCTTTTGCATAGCCTTTACCATTCTTTTGCCTTGGAACCAATACACAGTATTGATTCTAAGATGGAAAAAGATGGAAAGTAACAATGAGAGAGGGGGGGGAGGGATAGAGGGAGGGAGGGAGGGAGAGAGGAGGGAGGAGAGAGAAGAGAGAGGAAAGAAAGGAGAGAGAAAAGAGGGAAAGGAGAGAAAGAAAAGAGAGAGAAAGA
>NC_058133.1:279389298-279414920 GCF_016433145.1 Gracilinanus agilis | reverse complement strand
GAGAGAGAGAGAGAGAGAGAGAGAGAGAGAGAGAGAGAGAGAGAGAGAGAGAGAGAGAGGATGTTATTCAGGGTGGTATACATGTATCAGGGCTTTGGTATCTGCCTTTCACCCAGCTCTCACCTGTGACTCCAAGAAGCTGTACAGTATGCACTTTGGTCACAACCCAATAAAACTATCTTGGCAGATGAGCTAAACCAAGTTGAAGGTACCAGATAGGTCTCAAAACCGTCAGTGAATTAGGGGGCTGTCTATGCGAAGTATGTGAAAACTATGGGTGGATGAAAACAATTTGTTCCAATGGCCAGAAAGGTGGCTGAAGCAGATGCTATGGAATACTTAGAACTTGGTCAGACATTGAAAATACCAAGGTCATCCACTGCATCCTGGGCAGGTCATCCTGACTTTTGTCCTGCCACTGGACTTTGGTGACTCTGGAAGAGAGTGTGACTTTGTGCAACTCTGCCTCTCTTAATTCCAATTCAAGTACAAATCAAGGTATTACCCAGAATGTCCTTGATCTTCCTTGAAAATGAAGGGTAGACAACAACACACTGATTAGGGAGTAGGGGAGTATCTCCTGGTATCCTGATGATGCCCCAAAATGCTGAAAAGGAACCGAGACCAGTTAGAGATTCCAAGGTTACTATAATAATAGAGTTCACTTTGGTCTCACAGCAATACTGAGAGACAGGTACTGTAAGCATCATTTTCTTTATAGATGAGGAAATTAAATCTCAGAAAAGTCACCAGCTAGGGACCAGCCCCATAGCTAGTGTCAAAGACAACATTTGGCCCCAAGTCTCTGGGTTCAGTACTATTCGTTATACCATATTACATCTTAAATATTAGCATCTCATATTTATGTAGAAAAAAGTTTACATGGTGATTTCCTCATAACAACCCTGTAAGATAATATGTTATTATCCCCATTTGTCCCCATTTGATAAGGAAACTGAGTTCCAGAAAAAAATAAATGATTTCCATGCCCAGGCTCACACAGCTAGTGAGCATAAGGGTCAAAATTTTATCTTAGATCTCCTAACACCAAGTCTGGCACTCTTCCTATCATACCACATGGGAACGTAGTCCACCCTTCAGATCCATTGGGTAGTAGAGAATCTCAGGTATCTCAGAGACTAGTAGCCCCAACCACCATCTAAACACCATCAAGAATATTGAATCAGAGAGGATGGTAAAGTCAGGCTATGAGTCACTATTCAACCCTAATGAGAATTAAAAATAGAATTATTTATACCCAAAAGTCTTATGCCAATGCCTCATCATAGCAAGCAGAGAGGTGACCTTGGATCCTCAAGGCAATACCAGTGGAGAAGATCATGTCATCATAACAGGCATGGAGATGAGCTTGGGTTCTCGAGGCAATACCAGTAGAAAGTACCATGTCATGTTAGGACCAAGTTGAAAAGGCTTCCATTTCAGATCAATAATGGTCTTTGTGTCTGCCATCATAGAAGTCTGGGCCAGGTCAGTGCTAGAAGATTGGCTTCCAGGCAATGAACCATTTGGCCACAGCCAATACCAGGATTTATAATCTGCCTAGGCTGATGGAAAACTTATGCCGATGAAACAAAGGAGCTTTCAAAGTAAAAATACTTTGTACCTTCACTCCAAAGACCTTTAAAAAATCCTAGGACTTTAGAGCTAGAAAGGACCTTAGAAATAATCTAGTCCAATTCCCTCATTTTACAAATGAAGAAAGTGAGGCCCCAAGAAAACATACTTCCTCCTGGAGTCATAAAGAGCTAAAAGTGTGTTGCAGAAGTCATCTAGTCCAATTCCTTTCCCTCTTCTTTTTACAGATAAGAAAAACTGAGGCCTAAGGAAGATATATGACTTGTTCATGATTGGTAATAAGAGTCAGGAAATCCTCTTGACTCCAAATTCTGTCCTCTTTCTACACAATTATAACTCACCCAAGGTCCTAAGTAGCACGGCCAAAATCCAAACCCAGTTGTTCTGATTCTCTGACACCCTGATCTGAAGCTCTTGCCATTGCACCACACTATAGCCACCCCTAAACCCCCACCCAACTGGGTTTAAAAATCAAATGATCTAGATCAAAATTTCAGTTTTGCTCCTATGACTCCTTGGACCAAATCACTCAACATCTCTTGCCCTCGATCTCTTCATTCATTTGTAAAATGAGGGGGTCAGATGGATGGAACCCAGAGATCTCCCTTCTGTCTCTAAATCAACGATCCTAGAGTCATATTCTTCCATGTCTCTGAGATGCCAATGGATCTCTTCGGGGAGAGAACAGAGACCCAGAGGTGAATGACAGGGAGTTAGACTACAAGATGCCTGCCTCTTGTTCACCACCCTCTCCCCCTGCTCAATCCCCCTTACTCCATTGAGGAACTAAACCACATTTCCTGTCTTGAAAAATTGTCCATAGAGAGTGTTGGCTGGGCCAGAGTGAAAGAGAGAGTCCTTTTTAAGCAGTCTGAAGGAGGGGGTTGGAGATGGTAGGCAGGATGAAAAAGACCTTGGACCTACTCCAGCTATTTGACTTTTTATTCTAGTTTGGAGATCTGGGACACATTGATTCACAACTTTATAGTTCTTATACTGCATTGATTTATAGACCAGCCAATCTGGGCCCAAGCAGTCAGAGAGGGATTGTGTTTTTCATCCAATAGTGTTATATTTATGAGCCCGTTAAGCTCACCATCCATAAGGCATTGCCTGGAGTCAATAGAACAGCCCTTTTAAGATCTCTGGGAGGGGAATTTTCACAGCACATTTTCTACACCCATATCATGCTTAAAGCTCCACGATACATTAAAGGCTTCTGGTGTCATCTTGTATTTAAACTCCAAACTGCTTGGCCATAAATCTTTAACAACTGTGAAGGGCTACAACTGTTTCAAATGTTCCTGGTTCTGTCTGTCTGTCACCTTTCCCCCACCCCAATCTCCTCTATTTTTCTTTCACCATTGGTAGAGATGACTAGCCTGGGGTCAGTGCTTTGGGTTTTTGTTGGGTTTTTTTCCTGAGACTGCCCTGATGCACAATGCACGCTAGATATTTTGTAGCTGCAAATACCAGAGGCTCCTCCTCTTAGACACTGGCTTCTCAAGCTCTGGCAGCGGCTGGGCTGGGGTTCAGCGGGTTATCACACACTTCCTGCTTGATTTGTGGTTACTCTGGTTCAGTAACTGTACAGAAATGAGCTGCTTGGCTAGACAGGAACTAGCTCAGAGCCTGAGATGGTACAGAGGAAGTAGATGTACTTATATTTCAAGTTTTTTGTTTCTATTTTATGCTCAAAGAACGTCTCTTCGTGCTCTCGTTGTCAGCTGCTTCCCGTGGACACCTAGTTCTTTTACAACCGCCTCTTGTTTGCTTCACAGGGAGTCAGTAGGGTCAGAGACAGCCAGCTTCTAGAAAGCCCAAACAGGAGGAACTCAGGGAAATCTGCTAAACCACTGCTTTCATTTGACAGATGAGGAAACTGAGGCCCAGAGGGGAGGGAAAGTGTCATGCCTGAGGTTATAGATGCGTATTATTGTTGTTCAGTTCTTTCAGTCATGTCTGACTTTTTGTAACTGTATTTGGGATTTTCTTGGCAAAAAAAAAAAACTGGAGCAGTTTGTCATTTCCTTCTCCAGCTCAAATGAGGAAACTGAGGCAGACGGGCTCATGTGATTTGGCCAAGGTCACAAAGCTAGGAAGTGTCTGAGTATGAATTTGAACTCATGAGTCATCCTGGTTCTAAGGCCAGCGCTCAATCCACTCACTACCTATGTGCCTCTCATAGATGTATGATCCTACTATAAATATGGATATGGGTCTGACATAAAATTGACACCTTCTACTTAACAGAAAGTTCACTGGCATCAATTCCCAAGGTCACCTTGGCATTTTTTTCTGTCAAAGGGCCTATGATATAATAATATAATCATAGCATCCCATTTTATGATCTCTACCAAGGTCTCTACCTGACATGATATTTCTTAGGAAAAGCAAAGAATTCCATCATCACCACCACCATGAAAGTCAGAGGGATCTCATTGATAAATGAAGAAATTTCAATTCTCAATTATTGACCATGAGCCTTTTCTCTTTGGACCATGAGACCTTCTGGATTTTCCTAAGAGTAAAGGTACCCCTTTCATGCATCAGGCTGGTAACTCTCAATAGTTGGATTAAATTAAACTGAGACTACTTTCTCCTAATACAAACCCACACTTCAGAATCTCAGAGCTGGAAAGAACCTTAGTGATCCTAATCCAATCCCTACCTAAGCAAGACTCTTCCCTACCACATGCCAGATAAATGGAGATCCAGTCCTAGCTCAAAGACCTCCAAAGAGGGAAAAACCCAGCACCACCAAAGGTAGTTCACTCCGTTCTGGACAGTTCTAATTGTGAGAAGATTTAATTCTTCCTTCATCTGTCCCCTTTCTCCTCCACCACCACCTCCCTATTTCAAGCATTATTTTGTCTCATTGCAATTTATACCCATTACTTCTACTGGGGCTAATGAACAAGACTCATGTCTCTTCCAAGGAAAAACACTTTCAATACTGAAAGACAGCTATCATGTCCCCTTCACCAAAGTATTCTGTTACACACACACACACACACACACACACACACACACACACACACACACACACACAAACACTGCCAGTCTCTGCAATTGACCCAACCTTTGGGCTTGACCCAAAATCCTTGACCAACCTGGCTGTCATCTTCTGAATACTCTCCAGCTTATCAATACACTTCATAAAATGAACCTCATACTCTTAACTGTGGTCTGACAAGGGGAGAATGGAATGGGATGATCTCCTCCCTCCTTAAAGTAGCCCAACATTTACAATCACTTTAGCTTTCTTGGCTGCCATATTGAATTCAATTCTGTCTAGCCAAACATCCCTTATTTCTTTCTTATGAGGGCAGTTCTTGAACGCAAGTGTAAGACTTATTTATCCCTATTCAATTTCCTTTCACCCATCTATTTAAATCTCAGTCGTTTTTTTTTTAAATAACTCTTACTTTCTGCCTTAGAATCCATACTAAATGTCAAATCCAAGGCAGAAGATCTATAAGGAGTAGACAATTGGGGTTAAGTGACTTGCCCAGGGTCACACAGCTAGAACAGACATGTCTAAGGCCAGATTTGAATCCAGGACCTCCTCTCTCCAGATCTGACTCTTTATCCACTGAGCCCTCCCACTCATCTTATAATACCATCTTTTCCATGAAATTTCCCCTTCTTCAATTGAATGCCCATTGTCCTTTGTTCATGTACCTATCCGTTCTCTTGTGTGTTGATTTGTATACTTATCTTAATTTCCCTTCTAGGCTGTAAGTTTCTTGAGGGCAGCAACAAAATCTTATTTATACTGCCTCCTTTGCCATCCAAAATAGAGAGTTTCCTCTGAAGTATGAAATGCTATGCTTAGTAAATTCTTACTAAATGTTTAAAAATCCAATTAAATGAACATTTATTAAGTACTTACTATGACTCAGCCACTATGACATTCTATTAGGAGGAATATAAAATGTGCACAGTTAACTAAGGAAATATAAAATGCATATAATGTAAATACAAAGGGGAATTTGGGGGAAGGGTTGCTGGGAAAGAATAAAGAGAAAACAAAGAAGGAAATCAGGAAATGACAAGTTTAGAAGTTGGCGGGGCAGTGAGGTGGCACTGTATTGCACCTGGAGGCAGTATGACTCATCTTCCTAATTTCAAATCTGGCCCCAGATACTCGCTAGATATGTGACCCTGGATAATTCACTTCACCCTATTTGCCTCAGTTTCCTCATCTGTAAAATGAACTGGAGAAGGAAATGGTCAACCACTCCAGCATCTTTGCCAAGAAAACTCCAAAAAGGGTCACAGAGAGTTGGACACGACTGAAACACAACAAGGAAAAGGTTTGTTAATACACATATACACATGCATAGATATGATAACTGCATGAATTATATGTGTGTGTACATCAAGATCACTTCTTTTTTAAGTGTAGAAGATGGCAATTGGGCTAAGCCTTGAAGGGAGGCAGGGGTTCCAAGAGATGAGAATGAGGACGGTGAACACTCTATACAGCTGGTATAAAGGCTCAATTGAGTCTGTTGGTGGAACATTGTGAAAAGGAAATAGCAAGTAAGACAGTTTGGCTGTGACAGATTGCCTGAGAGGAATAAAGAGAAAAAAACCTGGGAAAATAGGTTGGAATCCCACTATGAAGGGCTTCGAATGCCAGATAGAGGAGTTTGTATTTATTTAATGTTGAATGAATAAATATTAAAAATCCAATCCTACGAAAACCTTTTCTTTCTTCCCTCCTTGGTTGCTTGAAATGGGAGAATAGCCAAAATTCTCCCAATGGTCCCCTAACTTCTTTAATTTCCCCGTGTATTCACAAGGACTGGAAAAGTTAATTCCTTGCCAGGGTGAGTTGCAGAAGAGGTATTGTGGCGATGTGAGAAGAATACTGGGTAAAGAATCGTGAGACTTCACATCTAGTTCTTCAACTATCTGTATGATCTTGGGCAAGTCTCTTACCTTCTCCAAGTCTCAGTTTCTATATTTGTAAAATGAAAGAGTTGGACATGATTAAATAATCCATCAGCCTTCATTAAATAACTACTAGGGGAGCAGTTGAGTGGCTCAGTGGATCGAGCACCAAGCCTAGAGACAAGAGATCCTGAGTTCCAATTTGGCCTTAGATGTTTCCTTCTGGTGTGCTTCTGAGCAAGTCATTTAACCCCCTTGCCTAGCCCTTACCACTCTTCTGCCTTGGAACCAATATTTGTAATTGATTCTAAGACTGAAGATAAGAGTTTAGAGGGGGAAAAAGTAAATATTATGTGTACATACAAATTGGGAAAAGTCTAACCAAACTGTGGTACATTCATGTAATAGAACATTATTACACTTTTAAAAATTATGTACATAAAAATATAGAAAAGCATGGAAACATGAATGGGTGCAGCATAAAGTAAGTATAGCCAGGAAAACAATTATGTACAATGACTATGACAATGGAAATGGAAAAAAAAAACCAGCTACCACAGACCAATAGGAAATGAATGGTGCAAAATTACAAATAACAAGCGTGGCCCCAGAAAAGAGATATGAGAAGACACCTCCTCCCAACTACTTTGCAGACGTGGGGGAATTCACCGTATGGGTGTAGAACATTAAACAGATTGTCAGGATTTTTTTTAATGTATAGGTTCTTTTTTCTGATTTTTTCTCTTCTCTTTCCTTTAATTTTTTTTATTATAAGGGATGACTGAGAAGAAAGAAAGGATTACAGGCAAAAAATTCTGCTATGTAAAAACAAAAAATATTTATAAACTTCTTAAAAATACCTACTATATGCCAGCTAGTGTGCTACACTCCAGGGATACAAAGAGAAAACTGAAATAAATGCTACCCTCAAGGAACTTATATTCGGTCTGTGGAAACACATTTAAGTATAAACAAAACGCCTACAAAGAAAATCCAAGATGGGGAATGGAGGGGCAGGAGAATTTGTTTGATTGATCTCCAAGCTCCCTCTCTGCTCTAGCACTCAAAGGATTTCGGATTCTGCCACCTTGGTCTTTTGGTGAGTGTGAAAACAAAAGTTTAGTAGAAAGTACCCCTTTAAAAGAAAGTGCTCCTAACAGAATATTCCAGAAATCTGTGGGACTCCTGTAGGTGAGACAGACCACCTCTGCCACTCCCACCACAGAAAGAAGCCCTGTGAAATTCTGTCCAAGCCAAGATTGGGTGTAGTTGAACAGGACATACTATTGTGGACAGACACTGAGAAAACAAGCTAAGTTCGTGCCAGAAAATTAGAGATGAGGCAGGTCATCCTGACCTTCTTCCCCTCTCAAATGCCAGATGAGTCTTTGGTTCATTGAGATTCAAAACAGCCCAAAGGCTGTGGCTTTCACCATTTCCCTCAGGATGTCAAAGTCCCAACTCACTGTTAATAGAAAGATCTGTCTGCCCCCTGGGCCCTCTGCTTCCTTTGCGTTGTGCCCTCCAGGGCTCCCTGCCTTGACACCCATGTTGGAGCTGGAAGGAACATCTTCGAACAACTTAAGGGTTGTCTCAGTGCAACTCCAGCGCTATTGAGGAAATGAGTCCTGAGAGAACTAACATTTGGTTATTGGCTCTCATTATTCTTACAAAAGCAGACTTTCGACAGTGGGTCAGGAGACTGGACCCCTCCAGAGGATCAAAGACACTGAGCCAGGGAAGGGAAAAGAGAGAATCTCCCCTCTCCCTCAAAACCATTTGTTTAATCTCTTTTATGGATAAATCTTGAGCCTGCTAAGGACCTAGGCACTCTCCTCTGGGGCTCTGAAATGCAAACGTAGCCATCAAGTTCAATTGTGAGGAGGGAGATATAATGTAAAGAGAACCTAACTGGGAGTCAGAGGAAGCCTGGGTTCAGATTCTACACCAGACACGTAATAATCATATGAGCCAGGGCAAATTAGTAGTCTCTCTGTGCCTCAGTCTCTTTATCTGTGAAATGGAGAAAATAATGTTGACATTCAGTTATACCAGTCATGTACAACTCTTTGTGATCCCTTTTGGGGTTTTCTTGGCAAAGATACTGGAGTGGTTTACTATTTCCTTCTCCAACTCATTTTACAGGTAAATAAACTGAGGGAAATAGGATGAAGCAACTTGTCCACAACTAATAAGAATCTGAGGTCAGATTTGAACTTGAGAAGCCTGACTCTCTCTGACTCTAACCCCAGTGCATCACCCAGTTGCCTAGAAATAATAAGACTCTGTGGTTAATAATATTTGTTCCTAAAAAGGGTGAAAAAAAAGGATTCCTTGTCAAACCAAGGGAGCTTAGCCACAATTATCTTTACTCAGTAACTGTAGCCTTTCTAACTTCTCTGGTTTCTGTTTCCTCTGAGTTTTCTCTTTCTCAATTCCTTCCTTTTCTCTTTCCTGCTCATTTCCTTTACCCTTCCCCTAAAAGTTTCCAAAGCTTATGCCTGGAGAACCCCATGATGACCCTTTTCCCTCCTTCATCTTCTGACTCTTTGTATCAAGCTCTCGAGATATTTAGTTCCTCAAACACCATCTATAAACATTAACTTAGCTACGGTTTTTTAAATGGGTGATTCTTGTCTAGGAATGCTTTGCTACATACAAGGAAGTGTAGAGAGTGATGAGTGATGAAGAGAATTGAAAGACTTACAGATAATATTAATAATATATTAGTAACTCACTTTCAGGTTGTTTTTTGTGGTTTTCTTTTTTTAATTCTTACCTTCTTAGAATCGATACTAGAATCCGTTCCAAAGCAGAAAAGCAGTAAGGGTTTGGCAGTTGGGGTTGTCATAAATCATTTTAAGGTTGGCAGGATATTTTTCTCTTAACAACCCTTTGAAGTAGGTAATGCAGACAAAGCATTATCATTCCTGGGAAACTGAGTCTGGGGTATTTATTAATACTTGCTATCCCAACAATATGCTAAGTACTGGGAATAAAAAGAAAGGGGTGGGAATAGGCAATGTAAAAAGTGAACAAGGAGCTCACTTTCTAATGAGGAGGACAATTTGCAAAAAACTTACAAGATGGGGGAGGGGGGCCAGCCATGTGACTTGGGAAGCTCTGGGTTCAAATATGAATTCAGATACTTCCTAGCTTTGTGACTCTGGGCAAGCACTTAACAGCCATTACTTTGCCCTTACCTCTCTTCTGCCTTGGAACCAATACACAAAATTGATTCTAAGATGGAAGGTAAGGGTTGAAAAAAAAAACATGCAAGATATATAGAGTAGAAATGGAAGATAATCTCAGAGGAAAGGCACTGTAATGGGGGGTTGGAGAGGGCGAATAATCATATACCTAAAAAGTGTCTGGGCCAGCTTGCCTTGTGCAGTAAATATTTTATGCTAGTCACACAGTTTCACAGAATCTCAGGGTTGGGAGGAACCTTAGAGATCTTCTCATCCAGCCCCCAGTTCAGGAAAGTATCAGGTGGCTTGCTGGTATGCCCACCTCTTCTCTAGATCTGAGTTTGTGGCAGACTTTTTCCTCTCCCTTTTCCCTGCTCCCAGAAAACAGAATAGGGCACTTCTTGGGGGAATTGTTAAAGTTTTTACTACTACTCACCATAGGAAACCATCCAGGGAATTAAAAATAACAAAGGGAAATGCATATAAATTTCCAGGGGTCAGATATAATCTTCCTTACTTTCTCTACTTTTTCCTCAATTAACTCTCTTGTCCTCTTATCTTCTCACAGTTTTTGTGAAGATTGAATGAGATAATAATACTTGTGAAAGCACTTAGCCCAATGCCTGGCACATAGTTGTGCTTGTTTAGTTGTTTTCAGTCCTGTCTGACTTTTCATGTTCCTTTTTGGGGATTTCTTGACAGAGATACTGGAGTGTTTGCCATTTCCATCTCCAGTTCATTTTGCATATGAGGAAACTGAGGTACACAGGGTTAAGTGACTTGCCCAGAATCACACAGCTAACTGGATTTGAACTCAGGCAAATGAGTCTTCCTGACTCCAAGCCTAGCATTCTATCCACTGTGCCACCCAGCTGCTCTCTGGTACACAGTAGATGCTATATACATGTTAATTATTATAGTTAATTCATTTTTAAAGGGTGGATGATAGTTCTAGTTCCAGATTTCTAACTAATAAAGTGGCAAGGTGATGTAGGGACTAAAGAACTGGCCTCTCGGATTCAAGAAGACTTGAGTTCAAGTCCTGGCTCTGACACTTAATGGCTTTGTGATCTTAGGTGTAAATCCCTTAAACTCTGTGCCTCCAGACAATTAAAACTATTAGCTGCAGAGATGATATGATAATTCCTCTTCAAGGGTTCTCTATACCAGTGAAATCTCAAGTTCAGGCCTAGCCCCCAAAGATTTGATTTAGCAAGTTTGCTAAATGTCACAGAACTTCTAGCACAGAGCCTGGAACCTAATCAGTGCTTAACACATGGAGACTTGACTAGAGTCAGCCTTCCTAAGACTTAACTCTGGAAGTGAGAACTCAAGACCTACAGAAGGAGTCTATTTCTCTGTTCCAAACAATGAGACCTTCCCCAGGCTCACACTCACTTCCCACAACCCAGGCTCTCTGCCCACGGCCCTAAGACTGTGATGCCCTTGCCCTCTGGTCTCTCTTGTCTCATATTTTGGTGTTTGGATGGTCCTATGACCTGTCATCAATGTAAGTTTTCTTCCAATAATATCACAAGACTGGGACCCTGGTAAATTTAAGTCCAGAAAGATGGAATGAGTAGGCAACTTGTCCAAAGGAGATAGTCTTCATTCCTTAGCTCTATGGTGTATGACATACCATAATCTCAATCCATCCAAAACTTGTCATCTCACTACAATATCTTTATTTTTTCTCTCTTCTTTATTTTTTTTAGCATATGCCACCAAAGGACCCACCACATTTCTCTTTTGAGGGTTCTTCTAGCTCCCAATTCATAGAAGGTGCTTAGATACCATACACAGCCTGGAGACAATGAACAATGGACACTTTCTTTGAACCAATTGCCCACTCCCTTCATTTCCTTGTCCTTCAATGTACCAGAGCTTGAGACCTCTGACACAGAAATGCCCAAGAGAATAGAGAAGTGCTCAGAAAGCATTATCTAGGGCCAGATATACATCACTGAACTTGTAACCCAGAGTCATCACTCTCCTATACTTTACTGTCTTCTTTGCCTAAGACCTCAAGCAACTTACAGCACAGCCAAATGCAAAAGACAAGACAGGAATACTTACAGCACAGGGGAATTCAGACATAGACACACAGGAAAGGCCACCCAGGCAAGCAGACTACCCAGAATTGCCTTGCCACAGAGGTATCACCTCATTCTCTTCCTTTTCCCTTCTTCCAAAACACACAGCTTAACTAACAGTATAATGGAGCAACCTAACAGCAATCCAGGAGCCTGGGAGTTTTCCTTGTTTTTCTTTGTTGCCTACAAATAACCGCAGCTTGGGAGAGAAGCTGGTGTCCTCTGTTAGGTCTATTAGCAACAGCCTCTGCCTTCCTGTTTCACAAATCAACCGTGGCGATGATTCAAGTCAATTCAAAAGACATATATTAAGTACTCACAATGTATAAGGCACAGTACTAGATTCTGAGAAAACAAAAATAGAAAAAGCTCTGCTTACATCCTAATGGAGGGACAGAATAAGTACACAGATAAATAAATACAAAGTAATTTGAGGAGGAAAAGAACCTTCACTGGGAGTATCAGAGAAGGCTTCATGCTGGAGTGAACATCTGAGATGAAACTTGAAAGAATATCAGTCTTGAGAGAGGCAGAGATGAAGAGGGAGGGTGTTCCAGACATGGGGAGGAGGGAAAGGCTTCTGTGAATTTACAGAGGTAGGAAATAAAATGTCAAATAGGGGAACAGCCTGGAGTTGAGTTTGGCTGGAACAAAGAGTGAATGAGAAGGAATGAAATGAAGTAAAACTGGAAAGGCAATTTAGAGCCAGATTGTGGAGGGCCTGAAAAGTTGAGGAATTTGTATTGCATCCTAGAAGCAATAAGGGAATCAATGGAGGTTTTTGAGCAGGGGAATGATGTGGTCAGGTTGATGGATTATCCTCAGTTATTCCCCCAAGAAAAAATGCCATTAAGAGTAGAGTAAATAATAATAAATAATCTCACTGCTCCTACCAGTGGGGCCAGGTCATGGCAGACGTGATGACTTAGTATCGGCTTGAATTTAGTAATTATTGCCTATGAGTCAAGTATAAAATCTTGATCTTGAAGTCCAGTGCCCTATGACTCCAACCTTCTTTCTCCCCTAGAAGACATGATATAGTCTTGGCCAGCTAAGTGGGACATTGGAAGTGACTGGCCCTTAGTCATTCAGTCAGTGTGTGCAAGGATGGAACTAAAACCCAAGATCCTCTGGACTCTGAAGTTGTCTATCCAAAGCACCTGTGTTCATTTTATTTTGGTTAAAATAGCTCATCTCATGAACTTAATAAGTCACATGTGGCTAATCTTAAGAAACTGTCTTTCCATAGATTCCATCCAAATTTAACTGATCTTCAGCTTTTGCCATTTCCATGCCTTTGCTAGAACTGTCCCATGCTTGGGATGGCCTCTGTTCCCAATTACCTCCATTCTCTGTCAACCAGCATTTATTTAACCACTTAATCTAGTCTTTTGTTGGCATTTAAACTCTCCCCAAACTGGCTACCTTTCCAATCTTCTTACTCACCTACTTCCCCCAATTCCATGATCCAACAACATTGGCCTGCTTGCAAGTGACTCTCTCTCTCTTTCTCTCTGTCTGTCTGTCTGTCTCTCCCCCCATCTTTATCCTGAATTAGTGCTTCCCATGCCTGAACTACCTCCTCTCCTTACTTCTGCCTCCCTTGTTTCTTCCAAGTCTCTGGCCCAGGATCAATAGCTAGGAAGTGCCTGAGGTCAAATTTGAACTCAGGACCTCCTATTTCTAGGCCTGGCTCTCAATCCTCTGAGCCACCTAATTGCCTCCTGTATTTACTTTCTATATATTATACCTGTACCCAGTAATTTATATGTTGCCTTCCCCTTCAGATGAGCTCCTTATGGGCAGGAACTGTTTTTACCTTTTTTTCATACCTAGATCTGGTATATAGTATTTAATAAATGTATGACAGTTTTGATTGACAATGCTTTTGATTTGTTTGGGTGGGAGGAATTTCCTACATCAATTAAATTATAGGTAATTATCAGAAAAATAATAAACAAGGGCATTTCTTTCTGTGTCCTGCCTCATCTCCTACTGACGGTGATCATCAACCTTTAGGATGAGAAGAGCTCAGATTGAAAGGTTCCAGTTCCTCTCCTCACCAAGCCTCCCCTACCCTTTACAAATTGACTCCCAAAGCATAGCACTCTATCCTGGGTGTCCCACTTGGACCTCCTCAACCTTAATTGTTGTCTCCCCCATTTAGGGGCAACTCCCTAGTTTTTCCTGTCATCTATTATTCCTATTACTTCTTCCATTCCCTCCTGCACTATACTTCACCCATCAGGCCTAGACTCACTCTGCCTTCCTACCCACTTAATCTCATAAACTAATTATACTGGTGCACTAAAAAGAGATAAGCAGAGGAGGTCCTTGGGGTATTTGTATCATAGTACTAATGAGAAAAAAATTATATTCCACTGATTGAGGAATGGCTGAACAAACTGTGGCATATGAACTACTATTGTGTCATAATAAATGACAACTAGGATGATCATACACACACAAAAAAAAACTTGGAAAGATTTACATGAAGCAATGCAAAGTTAAGTGAACAGAATCAGGAGAACATTGTACACATGGATGCTGATCAACTAACTGTGAATGACTTACCATTATCAGCAACACAGGGATGCAAGAAAACTCCAAAGGATTCATGACAGAAAAGGCTATCCATTGTCATAGAAGAAATTGATGGGATCGGAATGCAGAATGAAGCATACAATTTTTTCATTTAATTTCCTTCACAAGTTTTTTTTTCCTTGTATAAGCAACATGTGTCTTCTTTTACAACATAAACATGGAAATATGTATTGCATAAATACATACCACACATCTAACCTAAGTCAAGTTACCTGTTGTCTCCGGGATGGGGAAGGGAAGGGAAGGAGAGGACATGGATTGCAAAATGTCAGAAAAGGATTATTAAAAATTGGATCTATATGTAATCTGGAAAATGTAAATAATAATTATAATAATAATAAAAGAGAGTGTTCTTTCTATTGTTGCACACTATCTCTCAGGCTCAAAGAAAGATCAGTCCAACTAGGTAGATTAGGGAAGGTGTCATAGAAGATGTGTCTTAGAGATTGATGTGGAGGATTTCAGCCATTGGGAAGTTTGCAAACATTCGTAGGCAAATACCTATATAGTGTAAGTATATATTGTTAAGTACAATGATATGGTTGGAATATAAAGTATATGGAAAAGACTAGCAGGAGTTAAGACTAGAAATATGATGAAGTCATACTGTGGGGCTCCTTGATTGCCAGAATAAGGAATTTGGACTTTATTCCATAGACGATAGAAGACCACTGGTGGGTGATGATGTGGGCAAATCTAAGCATAAGGAAGTTAATTTTGAAGAATGTACTACATGTAATTTACTTATACATAACTTTAATTTGTAATAAAAGTTACTTCATTTTAAATAATAATAGAACTATATAGGAGCTTCCATGGATTTCATCAATAGGAGTTTCCTTCAATTCCTTGACCACACACATACATAGTTACAAAGTCCTTCTGGAGGCCATAATTAAATGACTTGGCATCAAAAGACACCACAGTTATACTCCTGTCAGTGACATGTCCTAGCTGTATGACCTTGGGCTAATCAATTGATTTCTCTGGGCTTAGATTTCCTTCTATAAAATGAAAGGTTTGGCTTAAATGACTCCTGAGATTCCTCCTATCTCTAAATTTATGATCAATGACTATATTATTTGGGCTGTATGGAAGATTTTTAGGAAGACATAGATGTTAAATTTATAGAATAAGAAGGTATAGATGGGTTTTGATCTGAATCAGTAGAGGGGCTGCCAATGAAGGCATTGTCTATTATTTGACACTTAGAATTGAATTCTATCATTTTAACCTGTAAACGTTGAACAATAAAATTAACCAGAGAGATAGAAGAGCTAATGTGCCTAAAGAATCTCACATATGTTTGCTCAAGAGCCCTATGAGCCAGATATAATTATCCCCATTTTACGGATTAAAAAAAACAGAAATTTAGCGAGGCTATGTGACTGGCCATGTCACAAAGCTGTATCCCAGACAGGAATTTAGCCCTTACTTCTTCTGGAGCCAAGTCCTGAATTCTTTCAACCCCATCAGATTGCCTCTCACTTTAATCATAAGCAATTAAGCAAAATGCATAGGGTTCTAGGATCCAAGCTAGAAAGGACCTTAAGAAAGAGGAGTTTTGAAATGAGATATAGGAAGGGTGATTCTGAAGCAAAAGCAGAGTCTAGATAGGCTGAAAAGCCTAGGATAGTGAGAAGTTGGATGGGAAGAAGAGAGGAGCAGTTCAAAAAGGAAATCAGGAGATACTGATTTCTACCAGAAAACTACCAGAACCCTATTCTTCCTAGTAAGAGGAAATAGTCTATCATGAGTTATCGAATAAGTAATGTTTGCTTCTTTTTTCCCTATTGCAAACATATAATGTAGAAATAGTCTCAGGATCTTAGAGATACCTGAGAATTTCATCAAAAGATAGAGAGAGAAAGAAAAATGAAGCTAACTACCTGAACCATCTTCATCCACTAAACCCAGAACCTATCTGTCATCTGGAATCAGCAAAAAGCTGAGAAGGGGAGATTAGTATCGAACATCTGGGCTGCTTTAGAGCCTATGGAACAATCTTGGCCTCTGACACCTCATTTGGAAGGTGGAGCTGTTTATGTGAAAGCTGTGTGGTCAATTTGTATGTGCACAGATTTTTATTGGGTGGGCAACTTCTGGAAATGCCTCATGGGACACTGTGTGTTCTGCCATGACCCACAGGGAGATCAGGATATGAGTCCAGCCTCTGGGGTGGGGGGCACAGGACTGTCAACATCCTGGTGTTTGTATATGAAGGGAACCACTGTCTGCGGTGAGGAGTCATTTTCAGCTCCTGTTCCTTTCTGGGGTCCTAGGGCTCCTGAGCTGATCAAGCTACAGGAGGAAGAGGAAATTTTCAAGTTAAACCCCAGTCTGGGTTGGAGAGAGGACACCTCTCATTCCAGTTACAGCCCTTCCAGCCTACCATGGTTGGGGCCCAAGGATGAAGGGCACCATTGATGAACATGATCCTTGTGGACTGGAGATGACTATTATAGCTGCCCCACTTCAAAGAGTAAGACATCCCAGGATGCCAAAGAGGTTTAGAATGGAAAATCACTGGTTATGGGGTCAGAATATCTTGCATTTGATATCTGGCCCTGTAACTTACTACAATGGGCAAGTCTCCTCTTGGGGTCTCAGTTTCTTCAGCTGTAAAATAATGAGGCAGATTGTTGATGTGGTAAGTAGAATGCTGGTCTTGGAATCAGAGCAATCTCAGTTCAAATCCTCCTCAGACACTTGCTAGCTGTGTGACCCTATGTAAGTCCTTTTATTTTTGTCAGTCTAGTTTCCTCAGAGAATAAGAGCACACAATTCATGGGGTTTTCATGAGGATCAGATCAAGATAGTATGCATGAAGTAATTTCTAAATGTTAGTTATCATATTTTTATTACTTATGATGATGTAGTCAATTACTGAGACCCCTTCCAGATTTAAAATAAATACTCTCAGAATAAGTTGAAATTATAATATAATAAAGTAATTATAACAATATATTCAATTATGTAATATGAATATTATGTAGTCTATAATATAAAATGTGTATTATAATATCATATTAGATTTGGATATAATATGGAATATAATAGAGTATGTTAGATTATGCAATATAAACATTATATAGTCTATTATATAAATTATATATTATATATTATAGCATATTATACTTTAATAATATCACATATTATATAACATCATATTATACTGCATTGTTCTTTTGTATTGTGTTACGTTAAGCTATGCTATACTGTATCAACATCAGAGACACCAAAGTTGTCTACTACATCCCAGTCCTCCTGACTTTTCCCTTCCTCCTGGATTTTGATGACTCTCAAACAGAAAATGAAGCTGATCTTGCATTCAGTGCAGCTCTGCCTTGTTTAAATCCAATTCACATTTGAGTCAAAACATCTCCTCAGGATATCATTGGTGCTCTTTGAAAATGAAGACTGACTAACAATACCATACTATACTATGTTATACTCTCTTCTCCTATACCATAAACCTATACTGGGCTAATAGTAGAATTGAGGCAACTGGTATACTGGCTAGAGAGCTGGCTTAGAAGTCAGGAAGCCCCTCAGTTGAGATCCACATCTGATACATACAGGCTGAGTGACCCTAAGCATATCATGGAACTTTTCATTGCGGGAGGCAACTTTTTAAGACAAAGAAAGTGATAACCCAAATTGGCAAAGGGAGTTTCTTCTTCCAGGAATTCCCTTCCTCTTTGCAAAATGAAAATCATACGTACAACCCTTATCTATATAATTAATATAATACAGAACAATGTTATATAATAATACAATTTAGAACATGACGTGATGACGTAATATCATATTTCTTATTATAGAATCATCTCAGAGCCAGAAGGGATCTCAGAACTCACTTTATCCAATCCACTCATTTTAAAACTGAAAGAAATTGAAGCTCAGAGACAGGGTAAGGAACTTGTCCAAGGTCATAAATTGGTGAGAGTCAGGACTGAGCGATCCAAATAGAGGCCCAAACCCAAAGTATTCCATGGTTCCCAAAATTGTCCAAAGGCTGCTTAAGATTCTGTTGGTTTAAAAAAACAAGGTTTTGTTGTCTTCCCAAAAGATAATCCCTGCTCCTCCACCCTGGGATATGCTATAAATAATAGTCATTGATAGTTCTGTGTGCATTTATCAGGTGACTTCCAACTCTACCTTGGGATTAAAGATCCTTCTAGATCCATATGGCTTGGCCAAGAGCTTGACCTGCCAGGGAGAAGGATTTGCCTCTGGCTGAAATGGGGGCCAGAAATGCAAGGTTTAGTTACCTGCAACACCGAGTGCTGAACAGAAGTATCTAAGGCAGAAGTGATCATCTGGATCAGAAGTCTGAATGTGAGCAGAGAATGAACAAAGCTGGTGTTGGCCAAAAGTTTGAGATACTGGGGAGGGGTGGAAGAAAAAAAAAGAAAGAAAAATCTACAGGAAAAAAGAATGAGATAATTTGCTACTTACTGTCCTATGAGCACTTGTATAGTTTTATGTCTACACTCATGCTCTGCCTTCTTTTCCCCACAAAACGAACTTGCTTCAGCTGGACAGCTCCCAGTCTTATTCTTGGGGGTAGCAGCTATCTCTAAGCAGAAGGAAACAACAGATCTTTATTTTTTTTTCCAAAATGTGGCTTAATAGAGTGGGATGGGTAAGAAAGGACGAAGAGATAACCTAAGGGGGGTAGGGAGGAAAAATTATAAGACTATGTTATGTGATAGGAAGAGTGTCATACATGAAGTTAGAAGATCAAGATTTAAGTATCAGTACCACAGTTTTGGATAGTGCCATGGAAACAATGAACACGAACTTGGATAGACTTTGAGAAATAGTGGAGAGGACTGAGGAAAGAAAGTCTTGTGTGCTATGGTCTATGGAGTCTTAAAGAGTCAGACATGACTGAACAACTGAACAACAACAACACAATTTGGCTACATAATTTTTAATTTAGTTTTCAAATATTAAACTTAATGAAAATCCCCTAAAAATTAAAATTCACCTACAAAAACTAGAACACAAAAAAATTTCTCTGTAAAGCTACTAATAGGAGGCAGCTGGGTAGTTCAGCAGATTGAGAGCCAGGCCTAGAGACAAGAGGTCCTGGGTTCAAATCTGACCTCAGACACTTCCTAGCTGTGTGACCCTGGATAAGTCACTTAACCCCCACTGCCTAGCCCTTACCACTCTTCTGCTTTATTGGTTCCAAGGCAGAAAAGTAGTAAGGGTGTAAAAAAAACCTACTAATACTTAAAATGTATGAGCTGTTTTAAAGTATATAATATATGTTCCATGGCAGGGAGGGCTAAAGAGAAATAACTATAGTGTAATAACAAAAGGAAGAATAAAAATTCTAAAATAAAACAAAACAGAAAACAAAAGATCAGGAAAGATCAAATGAGATAAGGTATATCATGACGGAAAGTCATAAAAAGAGAAGCCTTTAGACATTGTACTCAAACCCCAGCATCATATTTGACTTGGGGCTAGTTCTGGAATGGGGACCAGTCTGAATGCCCAAAATTTGATCAATATGTTTTGGAGATCAAATGTGGCAATACATTCGAGGCAGTAGAAACAGCCATGAGCTAAAGGGATCCTCTCTGAAAGAACACAGAGATGAATCCAAAGGTGTCCAGATTTGACTCTTTGTTCTCTCATTTCCATTTAAAAACAACATTCAAAAGGCCCATAGTTTGCAGGACCACCAAGCGGCACTGAAATGCTAAAAATTAATCTATCCTGAAGAACCTACCCTATCCCTCAGCAAACCTGGGGATTACTGGCACAAAGACTTGTTTTGTGTCATTTCAACAAGACTCATGTTAACACGTGAGGGGAGCTTTAGTAAAAAATCCAGAAGATTAGGAAGGAAAATGGCAAACAAGGGATCCCCCAGCAATAGTTTCAGTGAGATTGGAAGAAGTCCAAAAAAGAAGAAAAGGAGTGAGAAGAAAGGAGTGCAGAAAGGTGTGAGAGAGTGAAGTGGAGGAGGAGAGAGGAGAATGAAGGGAATCAGAGGAGAAGAGAAAAGAGTGAAGAGGGAGAAAGAAATAGAGAGATTGAGAGCAGAAGAGAGAAAAGAAATTATAAAACAGTGAAGAGGAAGAGAGAAGAGAAAAAGAGAGATGGGGGAGGAGGAAAGGAAAGAGGGAAGCAGAAAAGCAATGGTCTAGAGTGCCACAGAATTAATTCCCACAGGGACAGAACAAGGAAAGAGTGAGCTAAGCTGCTCGACCAGGAATCACATGCATCCCAATGCCAGGAAAATATAATCAACTAGCTTATTTAGGCAAGAAAGAACTCTGATGAGTCATTGACATTACTAAACTGGCCTCATTCTTTTATTTTAATTTAAATTTTTATTGATCTTTTGTTTTTACATCAATTGTATTTCCCATAGCCTTCTTCCCCACTCCAGAGAACTCTCCTTATTAAAAATGAAATTAGAGGGGGGAAAAATCCACAGCTCAGCAAAACTAACTCCGAAATTATATGTAATGATTCACATCCAGAGTCCCTCACATGTAGAAAGAGGGAAAAGAAGTGTATTCCCATATCCTGATGGCTCCCTTATTCTGTGAACACAGAATAGATATTTAAAATTCGAGATAAAGGAAAAGTTAGAAGGAATCTCTAATATGGTATGTCAGCATGTCCCCAACAATCTGGTATCATCCATGTGTTTTGTTATATTTCTGTCTCTTGGTACTTTTGTGGCACCCTTAGCTGAAGGAGGTAGTCAACCTCCTGTAGGTCCCTTAGGTCCAGAATTGTTTTTATTGGTAAGCAGCTCAGAAATTCAAGCAAGCAAATACTAGTGCAAGTTTGGCCAGTGTTGAGCTGAGAGTGCCCATATGCACAGTTGATTGATGCTTGTCTTCTACTTCCTTCTGAAACCAAGACCCTTTTACTAAGGGTCTTACCCCTGCAAACTTCATTTCTTTCTACAGGACAAAGAAAAATAAGAAATGGAAAAGAAAAAGAGAGGCCAAATCTTTCCATTTCTCTGTCTACAACATCTCTCACATCTGACCCTCTATACTCCACCAAATTAATTCAGATGATCAAAACCTCTCACCCAGACTATTGCAGTAGCTCCCTAATTACTCTCACTGCCTCTTCAATCCACTAAAGATTATTTTTCTAAAGTCAGAATTGACCATGTTACTCCCCTACTCAATAAGTTCCAATGGCTCCCTATTACTTCTGGATAAAATATAAACTCTATTTTGCTTTTAAACCTCTTCACGACTTGACCCCAAATGTTGTTTCCAAACTCATTGGATGTAACTCTCTTTCTCACACTCTACAATCCAGTCAAGCCGACTTCTCTCTGTTTCTCCCACAGGCAGCTCCATCTCTTTTCTCCATTCCCTTGAATGCCCAGACTACACTCTCTCCTCATCTGTGTCTCTGAATCTCTAATTTCCTTTGAGACTCAGCTCAGGCCCATCTTCTCTGCACAACACCTTTCTTCATCACCCTTAACTGCCAGTGCCCTCTCCCTCTAATCACTTTTTATTTCATTATCTTGCATTTCTTCTATCTCTATTCTGCTAATAGTTATTATTGCAGACATATCTACATTAAGCCATATTCTCCCATAGAATTTCCTTAATGCTCCAGAAGGTCAGGAACTGGATTTTATTGTCTTTGTATCACTGATGCCCAGCATAGCCCCTGCTTGACTGAAAGAAAATAGGAGGAAAGGAAAAGGAAGGGGAAAAGAAGAAGGGAGAGGAGTGAAAAGGAAGTGAAGGAATTTCTACAGATTCAGTAACTCTCTAGTAAAACTGCTAACAGAAGATGATAAAATTGGGAGGTTTGGGATCTGAACAAATTGGATCTGTTCAGACCTAAAACAAACCTCCTGCTCCCCCCCCCTTCCAAACAGTTCTCCAGTCAGTACATTGATGATGGACATTTTAACATTAGAGATTCACTCCTTGAGGATAAGAGAATATCACCTTTCAGAATGTCAAAACAAAGCAAAAACTAGGAAAAGTAACATATGATGCTAACAGTTGTTAAAAATTTTTAGTACATGGCAGCCAGCTGATCTCAAGGTACTAAGAGGGTAGGGAAGGTCAGTTAATTCTGATGGTGGAAAGAAGGGAGGAAGAGGTTTGTTACACTGGGAGTCATAGATAGGACCCGAATCAGAATCCCACCTCTGTCACTTACTCCTTCTGTGAGGCTGGACAAGTAACTTACTCTCTGCCAGGATCAATCTCCTCAGTTGAAAAATGGGTACAAGAGCCACACCAACATTCAGACTGATCAAAAGGATCAAATGAGATCAGGCACATAAGGCATTTCACAAACATTAGTTTTATCTAAGCAGGAACCATTATTATTGGTATTCTTCTATGTGGCATAATGGACAGAAAGCAGGATTTGGAGTCAAGAAGACTGGGTATCAAGTTCCACCTCTGACACATAATGGTTCTGTGATCTTGGACAAGTCACTTAACCTATCAGCAGCACTCTAGGCAATTCACTAAGACAATCAACTGCAGAGATGAATGGGAGTTCTTTGAGCATCCTCTACAGGTCAAGTCCCATCCCCCAGAGCAGGGGCCGGCAACATATGGCTCTCGAGACATATCTGGCTCTTTTGAGGGCAGATATGGCTTTCTGCAGGAGCCATAAAGTCCATTTTTTTCAGGCACTGTTACAGGAGCACACTGTGAGCACTGTACGGCTCTCATGAAATTACATTTTAAAAAAGGTGGCGTTTATGGCTCTCACGGCCAAAAAGGTTGCCGACCCCTGCCCCAGAGATTTGGTTTAATAAGGTACAGAAGTTGAAGAGAAAGAGCTGACTTGAGTGGGTAGAAAGGAATTTCCTTACTGGGAGATCCTTGCAATGATGAAATGTCAGGTTTAGCCTCTTCCTATATCATCTTGTAGACATGGTGCTTTGGGAGTAATTGAGTCAATCTATCAATAAAATTTATTAAGGACCTATTATTGATCAGACACTGTGTGCTAAGTACTGCAGATACAAAAAGAGACAAAAGACTGTCCCTGGCCTCCAAGAACTTACAATCTAATAGAAGAGGCAAGATGCAAACAAGTATTTATGAAACAAGATATGTAGAGGATGAATAGGAAATAATTAACAGAGGACAGGCACTAGAATTAATAGGGGCTGAGAAAGAATTCCTATAGAATCTGGGATTTTTATTGGGTCTTATAGGAAGCCAAAGATGTCAGTGGTCTGAGAGGAAATTCTCTGGGAAGCAGGCAAACATCTGAGCATAGAAAGAGGGGATAGGTTTTAGAATTCTGTCACCTTCTATTATGGGATTCTGTTTACTTCCCTGGGCTCTCCGAGACATAGATTCTGATATGATTGAATAGGATAATAACACCAGCTCCCCGTTTTATCTCCCTTGAAGGTTTACAAAGTGCTTGGCCCATACTAACCTTATGAGGTGAAAAAGGTGGGTATCTCCCCATGTTCAAGATAAGGAAACAGAGGCACATCCAGATGAAGCAACTTGCTCAGAGCCACATAACTAGAATCAAAGCTGAGAAGATTCAAATCTGATTTCATTGCCTGTATTCTTCACGACATTATGCTCCCTCTCTTGCAGGATATCCCAGGACGTCAGATTCAGGAAGAGGAGGAATGATATATTAGATAAGATCCCTGGAAACATCTTGCATGGTAGAAGAAAACAAATCTGCCATTTTTTTTAAACCCTTGTACTTCGGTGAATTGTCTCATAGGTGGATGATTGGTAAGGGTGGGCAATGGGGGTAAAGTGACTTGCCCAGGGTAACACAGCTGGGAAGGGGCTGAGGCCAGGTTTGAACCTAGGACCTCCTGTCTCTAGGCCTGACTCTCACTCCACTGAGCTACCCAGCTGCCCCTGCCATTTTTGACAATCCTGGAAGACAGCCCTGCTGAAAGAGCCCTCACATCAGAAGTAACACCTCAAGAAAAATTACATGTCATTTTTTTTTATGTCTGCCAAAGGAGTCATCCCAGTTTTCCTCCCTAGGGAATGGAAATTGTTTTCCTTCTGAGGAGTCCAACCCTCCATCACATAGCCTTTACTTTTTTGTCACGTAGAATCAAGAGCCATCTACTGAAAGATGTGACAGCAATACTTTCCAAAGTCAGGTCAGGCCACCAATATCCCTCTTAAAACTGTGGGATCACCAGACTTAAAATTTGATGTCCAAATACAAAATTCAAGAGAAGCATAAAAAGGTAAATAAGAAAGAGAAAAAAAAATCAAGGGCTTAAATAAGGTCAAATTGTTTATATTCCTATATGGAAAGATGATATCTGTAACTACTAAAAATTGTAATCATTATCACAGTAGTTAGAAGAAGTATACATAGACAGAGGATGTCATAGTAAGCTGTTTAGGATATGTTAAAAAAAAACACCTAGGGGTGAAAAGAAGATTGTACTAAGAAAAATGGGAAGAGAGAAATTAAAACTGTGGGATCATAGATTTCAAGCTGGAAGGAATCTTACAAGTCACCAATCAAACTCCATTGAAGGGCGGGGGGGGGGGGGGGGGTGAAGAGTGACTTGTCCAAGCTAATGCTGGGAGTAATATCTTTCAAATCTGATCCTATGTCTCAATTTACATATTCAACTTAAATCAGGTCATTGAAACTTCTTTCCCAGATTGTTGCAAGGCAGGATTCTAACTCCTCCAGTTTCAGGTCCTCCAGCTTAAGAATCAACAGTCCTTCTATCACATGATAGAATGTCAGTAGAAGGAAACTCAGAGAGCATTTATTTAGTCAAAGAGTTCTTAACCTTGCTTGTGCCCTGGGCCCCTTTAGCAGTCAGATAAAGTCTACAGATCCCTTCTCTGGATAAGGCTTTAAATGTATAAATAAAATACATAGGAAACCAAGGAAATCCAATCATATTGAAATTCAGTCATCAAATATATATATATATATATATACCTACCCATCATTATCATATACCTTCCTGACTCCAGACCTAGAGTTCTATCCCATGAACCACCTAGCTACTCTTATTTTCTCATAAAAGATAAAAGATATATCATTCCTCTTACATATTGATATGAGCCAAGTCACCAAGAGTTATATAAAATGAGATTAGAAGAGCATATACACATCTCCATATGTCTTTAGGTCACTGATCCAGCTATAGATTGTTTTGGATAGCTGGATAGACACACAGACAGGCAGAATAGATAGATAGATAGATAGATAGATAGATAGATAGATAGATAGA
>NC_058133.1:279374878-279389145 GCF_016433145.1 Gracilinanus agilis | reverse complement strand
AGAAAGAAAGAAAGAAAGAAAGAAAGAAAGAAAGAAAGAAAGAAAGAAAGAAAGAAAGAAAGAAAGAAAGAAAGAAAGAAAGAAAGAAAGAAAGGAGAAAGGAAGGAAGGAAGGAAGGAAGGAAGGAAGGAAGAAGAGAAGGAAGGAAGAAAGAAAGAAAGATAAAGAAAGGGAGAGAGAGAGATGATTGACAGACAGGCAGACAGGCAGGTAGGCAGACAGATAGATAGACAGACACAGACAAACAGACAGATAGACAGATAATTAGATAGACAGATGGATGGACAGACAGATAGATATGAATAAATGGATGGACAGATAGAGATATATCACACGTCTCCCCATAATATTATGAGCTTCTTAAGGGCAGGAACTGTCTCTTTTTGTATGCCCAGCACTTATGAGAGTGCCCAGCACATAGTAGGTGCTTAATGTCTATTGAGTGATTGATAACACAGTTGTGTACTAAAGGGGAGGGGAACTTACTCAGATTCTCTTCCTGACCTCAATTGCACCAGCTTCTTAATTTCTTTAAGTCTTGATTTCCAGATCTACAGAGTGCTAATACTGGCCTCCTTTCCCAGGATATTGACCATCAGGCATCGGATACAATAAGAAGTACAAGGCATTATGAGATGCAGTACTAGAATGAAGTGTTTTTAATATGGTGTTCTCTCATAAGAGTGACTGAATGAAATAGACCTGGCCTGAAATTCATTAGATGGAAGCAAGAGGGACCCCCACCAGGGGGCTGTGATGAAAGTTTTAGTGGGAGATTGAAGGAATCCAGGCCACTGAATATGCAAGTAGTAGAAGCAGGAGCTCCTTAGAAACAGCTGCAGCCTGAATCTGCATCCCCAAAGGCCATAGCAACGGAAACAGATGGATTACCTCCATTTCTAGAAGTTGGTTTGCTACCAGCGGGAGACAGCACTGGCAACAGGCAGCACCATCCTGACTGACCACTTGGTCAAGGGCTGCATCCTACTGGACTCAATATGTTCATGGATCCAATTATTTCATTAGTTTGTTGTAAATCAATTAGTAGGTGCATTTATTAAGCACCTACTATATAGTACCAGACATCCTGCTGAATTCTGGAGATATAAAGAGCATGCAAATCAAGGATATAAAATTTTGGAGTTTAAAATCTCCCGTTAAGATGTTCACAGATGAGCTAATACAGGACATGTACAAATATAAAGTGAATATTCATACACATACATATATATGGATATGGATATTTATAGATAAAGTGAAGGGGTGGCGATTAATAATTATGGGAATCAAGACAGGCTTTTTGAAGAAGGTAGTACTTGAGCATGTAGGTGGAACAGTGGATAGAGTAATGGGACTGAAGTCAGGAAGATCCATCTTCCCAAGTTCAAATTTGACCTCAGGCACTGACTAGCTATACGACCCTGGACAAGTCACTTTACTCTGCCTTAGTTTCCTCATCTGTCAAAATAGCTAAGAAGGAAATGGCAAACCACTCTAGGATCTTTGTCAAGAAAATCCCAAATGGGCTCAAGAAGAGTCAGATGTGACTGAAACAACTGAACAGCAAGGAATAAAGGCAATCCAACCTGCTCTCCAACTCTTGTTTAATTCAGAGACACATCTGAAATCCCTGAACGACAACATATTAAACTGAGCCTGGAAGGAATGGGGTACCAAGAATTGAAAGAGAGGATTCTTTGCTTGAGAAAAGGCACAGAGATAGATGTGAGACCACGTGTGGGGAATAGAAACTAACATCCATGTGGCTGGAATGGAGAGCTCTTGCACATTATGGAGGAATAATGTATTATGGGCCTGGAAATATAGCTTAGAGCCAAATGGTGAAGGACTTTAAATGCTGAAATAAGCTTTTGTGTTTTATTTTAAAGACAATGGGAAGCTGCAGATGCTTATTTTGTAAGGAAGTGCCATGGTTGGATCTCTGTTTACACCACTGGAGAACTGTGTGGAGGCAAGATTGGAGAGGGGAGACACAGGAGGCAGGGAAGGCTGGTGCATTTACTCCTGGTGGGTGGGTAAACTTCATTAGTCAGAAAAGCAAAACGAGACCTATATTTCTTCCTTTTGTGATAGACAGCTCGACCAAGGGCATGTGGGATTTTCTCAGTTTTCATGTGGTTGCCCAAAGAGCCACATTCAACATTTTGGTACCCCAACTCTGAAACTGCTAAAAGACACAAAGGGTATGGGGCCATGGGAACAGGATCAATCCACTGAGGGCAGCCAAGCTGCTGCCTCTGCCTTTACCTGGGTCATAATGAAGGATCACAAGGCTGGTCTCCAATGACACTAGTTCAATCAGAGGGCCTTTGAGAGTCTGGAAAGTCATGGTCTACCACTCTTTGATTCTTCAGCTAATCACACATGCCCTTAAGCCAAGACTTCCTAAAGAATTAGAACCCATTTCTTTTTCCTTATAAAAACAAAAACCATAGAGTTCAAAAAGAAAAGTAAGTGATGGTGTAGTAATGGGGAGAATATTGGATTTGGAGGCGAGGACTTAAATTCAGCTCTTAATCTGTCTAACTTCCTATATGACCTTGAGCAAGTTACTCATATTCTCTCTTTAACAATAAAGATTGAGGAATAGAGGCAGATCTAATAGATGGAGATTCATCCCACCTGGGAGCTCCTTACCCCCATGACGTTACAGGGCTGGGACAAAATGACAATAATAATAGCTCACATGACCATAGCATTTTTTTATTTTTTAATACCATATCATTTTAAAGTTTACATTGTAAACCTTGAAACAGGCCTGTGAATTAAGTAGTTTAGGTATGACTGTACCCATTTAGAGATGGGGAAGCTGAGTCATAGAGAGGGTGAGCCACCTTGATCATATGGCTAGTTAAGTATTATTAGTACCATATTCAAATCTGAGACAGTAGGATACACTAGAAGTTCTGTTGGTTGTCTCGGAAGTCAGAGGGTCTAGACCCAAATCCTGGCTCTGTCACTTCCTCCCTGTTTGTGGGCAAGTTACATGGGGGCAAGATATAATCTCTCTGGGTCTCAGTTGTCTCTTTTGTGAAATAAGGGCTTTGTACTTTTGAGGACTAATAGGGTAAAAGAGAGAGAGAGAAAGTAGGGTGAACAGGGGGGGAAATAGGATGGAGGGAAATACATAGGAATCATAAAAAAATTTTATAGCAAGTTTCTCTAGTACAGGTCTCATTTCTCAACTACATAGGGAAATAAATCAAATGTATAAGAATATAAGTCATTCCCCAACTTATAATGGTCAAAGGATATTAATAGGCAGTTTTGAGACAAAGTAATCAAAGCTATCTACAATCACATGAAAAAATGTTCTAAATCACTATGGATTAGAGAAATGCAAATTTAAACAATTCTGAGATATCATTCCCCACTTAGCAGATTGACTAATATGAGAGAAAAGAAAATGACAAAAAAAATGGGAAAACTGAGATACTAATGCACTATTGGTGGGGTAGTTTACTGATTCAACTATTCTGGAAAGTAATTTGGAACTACGTCCAAAAGGCTATAAAACTGTGCAAACCCGTTGACCCAGTTATACCATCTTAAGATCTATGTCCCAATGAGATTAAAAAACAAAAAGGAAAAGGAATTATAGTACAAAATATTTATAGCAGCCTTTTATGTGGTGGCAAAGATTTGGAAATTGAAAGGATGCCCGTCAGTTGGGGAATGGCTAAACAAGCTATGGTATATGATTGTAATGGAATACTACTATCTTATAAGAATGATGAGAAAATGCTATCCACAGACAAAGAAGCAACTATTGGAATCTGATTGCAGATCAAAGTAGGCCATCCTTCACTTTATTTCCTTCATGAGGTTTTTTTTTTTAATTGTATACGTAATGTGTCTTCAGCCAGGATGTGGGAAATATGGAAATAAATACATATTTCACGAAAGCACTAATATAACTTTTATCATACTATTTACCCCCTCAGTGAAGGGGGGAGGGAAGGAAGGAGAGAATCTGAATCACAAGATGTAAGAAAACAATTGTCAAAATTTGTTTCTATATATTATTGAAAAAAAATGTAATTAAAAAAACGAAAATGAAGGACCACCACCACTACCATCAACAACAACAATGATGAGTAGGATGCTCTCCAAAAAGCCTGGAAAGACTTAGATGAACTGATTCAGAATGAAGTAAGCAGAACCAATAGAACATTATATGCATTAAGAGGAATATTATGTAACGATAAACTGAGAATGACTTAGCTATTCTCAGCAGTTCAATGATCCAAAATAATTTCTGAAGGACTTATGAAGAAAAGTGCTATCCATTTCCAGAGAAAGAACTGATAGAGTCTGAATACAAAACAAATCTTACTTTTTTTTACTTTATTTTTCTTTTTTTCTGTTTCTGTTTTCTTTCACATGACTACTGTATAAGTAAGTTTTGCATGACTACACATGTATAACCTATATCAAATTGCTTGCCTTCTCAAGGATGAGGAAGGGAAGGAGGGAGGGAGGGAGAGAATTTGGAACAATCAATTTTTAAAGTGAATGTTAAAAATTGTTTCTGCATGTAATTGGGAAAAGTAAAATATTTAGTAAATAAAGAAATGAAGTGGTTCCACTAAATAACTACTTTGAGGTTCTCTCTAGCTAGGTCTGTGAACATAGCTATAATCCTACCCTCTATCTAAGTGACCTTTGGCAAGTCCCTAAATTCCCTAAGTCTCCATCTGACTCTATAAAATGAGGAGTCTGAACTAGAAACTCTCTGAAATCTCTTGTAACTCTAAACCTATGGTCTTGATTCATAAGTTCTTTTGGCTACTACAAAATGCTGACCTAAATGTCTTTGTGATCATTAAAACCGAGAGTTCTCAGAATTTCTTCCAGGGAGTCCCTCAAACCCATTTGAAGAGTTCATAAGGTCAAAACTATTTTCATAATATTAGTAAGATGTTTTATTTTCTAATATGATAAATATCAATAGCTTTAACCCACATTGATAAAAGCTCTTTGACTGGGGGCAGTCCTCAATAATTTTTTAATGTTAAAGGGGTCTGGAGACCAAAAAGTTTGAATACCACTGACTTAATCCAACTCTCTCACATTAAAAAGAGGACCATCTGGAACCTAGAAAAGTGAAGCCACTTAGGACCCCTTTCTACCATATCCCATTGTCTCCTGTCTCCCTAAAAAAGAAGGCTCCTTTTCCCATTTCTTCTCCCTGACAACCCAGGGATAGATTTCTGATCCTTTGAACTTGTAAAAAGAGGTAATAAGAACCCAGCAAGACTTAATCCTCAGGAGTAAGGGGAAAATAGAGAATCAGAAGACAGACGAATAAAAGGGAAGAAGGAAATCATTGCTTTTGAAATCCTCAATTCATATGGGCTCTAAGAGAGTATGAACTAACAGTAAGGATGTCACAGCAACAGGAGAAAAAGTATCAAGGATTTTATTGGTGAAATAATGTGCTTCATGCTATTTATCTACTAACTTTGAACCACTGATTATTATTCACTCTTCTTGATACAATTTTTTTGTTTAATTTTTAAAGCATTTAAGCAATTTTGCCACTTCCTGAAGGCAGTTAGATGGCATAGTAGTGTGAACACCATGACTGGAGTCAAGAAGATTCATTTTCCTGAATTCAAATCTAACCTCAGATACTTCCTAGCTATGTGACCCTAGGCAAGTCATTTAAACCTGTTTGCATCTGGAAATGGCAAACCACTTCAGTATCTTTGCCAAGAAAATTCCAAATGGGGTCAAAAAGAGTCAGACATGACTTAACCAAACAACAAACAGAGGCAATCCAACCTACTCTCCAACTCTTGTTTGAGTCCAGGCTTGGGGGTGTATGGGGTGTTCTGGGAGGGCTAGCACCTCTGGTGTGAGAGCTTGCTGAATTGTCTTCAGGGTTATTTTTTCACCTTTGGTAGCCACCTTTCAATTAACTCTCATCTGTGACTAGAAGAAGCTATAGCATGCCCAGTAGCCACTTTCCTGTCTCTACAGTGAGTTAATGGGATGTCTATGACAAGCACATGAAGACTTCCCTTGGCAAAAATAGGTGGATGCAAACAATTTGTTCTAATAGCCATGAGGGCAGCTGAAGCAGGTACGGTGGAGCCCCCAGAGTTTGGTTAGGCCTGGAAGATACCAAGACCATCCAATGCATCCTGGACCATCACCAGTCATATTGACTTTTGTCCCACCATTGGACTTGGATGACTGTGGAAGGGAGAGTAAGGCTGGTGACTTTGTGCAATTCTGCACCACTGAAATCCTATTCACTTGAACATTACCCCATGATGTCACTGGTCCTCTTCAAAACAAAGGATGAACAGCAATTTTGGACTCAAATCATCATCCCTTTATGTCAGATAGATAAAAAGTGTTCATGCTCAAATAACCTTAGAGGTATAAATGCTACAAACTTATCTTTTAAAATAACATTTGAACGGGAAATCATTTAATTTTTAAAATATTGATAGATTTCTCATTAAAATACAACCAAATGGGGAGAGGGCAAAGAAGAAAACTCAGAGGACAATTAACCTAATTCCCTCAATTTATAGATGAGGACATTAAGAATCAGAGAGGTAAGTAACTTGCCCAAGGTCACATAGTATAGTAAGCATCAGAGGTGAGATTTGATTTCCCAGATCTTTTGAGTCCAGACTCAGTCTACCTTCTTGGATGACCACCAAACTCCATGTCATCATTTGGCCAATGGATAGGTAGACAGCCCAAGTGTTTCAGTGGTACCTTCCTGACATCAGGAGAAAATGAGGAATGCCCTGCCCTATCTTCAATCCTCAGACCACTGGATGAATGCTTTGTGTTGAATTTCTAAAAAGTCATAGGGGAGGGAGGGCAGCCAGGTGACTCAGTGGATTGAAAGCCAGGCCTAGAGTCAGGAGGTCCTGGGTTCGAATCTGACCTCAGACACTTCCTAGCTGTGTGACTCTGGGCAAGTCACTTAACTCCCTTTTTCTAGCCCTTACCATTGTTCTGACTTACAACCAATATACAGTATTGATTCTAAGACAGAAGACATGGGTTTTTAAAAAGACATGGACAAGAGCTTCACAGAACAGGAAGACATGGAAGAGGCACAATTTGTACTGTAGAAAGGAATATCCAAATGGAAGAGATTAGAGATTCATTTGACCAGATGTTTTTAAAGCAAGTGACACCATTTACTCCTGAGTTCATTTAATGGATGCATTTTAAATTCAAGACCCAAGCTAAGGTTGTAGAATCAGAGCAAACATGGGAGTACACCAATAGCATCTGTAGGAGTAAACCTTCTTAAGGGGAGGAGAACAGGAAATGGGAGTGTACATAATACTCTATTTAGATCCTTGGTTATCTGGAGTATTCTGGGATTGGGGCAGAAGAGATGCAGCCAGCTTGGTAAGGGCTTTAGCTATAATGTCCAAGTGGCCATTCATTGTCCTCAGCTCCACAAGAATGTTCCCCACATCTGCTTCTAAACTTGGAGTCGCAGGAGGCACTTCTTTGGAGCCTGAAGGACCCATGTGAGAGGTGAGAGATGGGCAGACCTCAGGTGGGAGCTGTTCCTCCACACTCACTCCCTGACCATCTCCCTCTCTCCCACTCATGTTCAGATTTCTGGCCCTGCCCCTCTCTGGGGCCTGGGTAGTTCCCACCATGGGAAGTACATGTTCTCGTTCATCCCCAGGACCCCCACTTGGAGGTGTTGCTGAGGTGAGGTTGGGCAGCCAGTCAATGAGGCGAGGGGCTGGTTCTGGGGAGGTGGCCAATGGAGAGTAAAGTCCTGGATGTCTGGTGGTGGTGGAAGTGGCCTTTGGTGCCAATGGGAGCATCGAGGGCAGCAATGGCTGTAGGGATGAGGAAGGAGGTGACAATGATCGGGGCACATGCTCACAGGAGGAGGATGGGGATGGGAGATCTGTGGTGGAGCGACCAGGCTCTTCAGAAGATAGAAACAAGGTGGTGGAAGATGGAGAGTCCAGGCTGCTATGTTCTGAATCTGTTAAGAAAGAAAAAGAAATTTGTTATTCACTCATTTCAGTTGTTATTTGTCCTTCATTTTCTTTTTTTAATAATCTTTTTTTTAACCCTTAACTTCTGTGTATTGGCTCCTAGGTGGAAGAGTGGTAAGGGTGGGCAATGTGGGTCAAGTGACTTACCCAGGGTCACACAGCTGGGAAGTGGCTGAGGCTGGATTTGAACCTAGGACCTCCCGTCTCTAGGCCTGACTCTCAATCCACTGAACTACCCAGATGCTCCTGTCCTTCATTTTCAAAGAAAACCAGTGAAGGTTTTGTACAACTCTGCCCTACTTAAACCCAATTCACATGCAAGTCCAGACACATTTCAGTAAACTCTTAGCATAGATTCAGTGCTCAGCATTGGTATAGACACTATGGAGGGGAGGAGAAGGAGATGACAGAGACAGAGACAGAGAGAAGCAGAGACAGAGAGAAAGAGACAGAAACCCAGAGAGAGTCAGAGGCAGACAGAGAAACAGAATCAAAGACAGAGACAGAGATAGAGAGTCAAAGACAGTGAGAGAAAGAGTCAGAAACAAAGAGAGTCAGAGACTGAGACAGAGACAGACAAGCAGGCACAGAGAATGTGAGAAAGTCAGAAACATACAGAAAAAGTTAGAGACAGAGAAAAACAGACAGGAAGAAATAGTGAAAGAGAGAGTCTGAAACACACAAAGAAAGTTAGAGACAGAGAGAGACAGTGAGAGGGGAGGGGGGATATTTCCTACTTGTGGAACAACTTATAATCTAGCTGGAGAAACCAAATAATTCAATTTATTTCAATTTAACAAATATTTATTGAGAATATATTATTTGGTGGTAACTGTATTAGGTGCCGGAAATATAAAGACAAAAACAAAACCATCCCTTCCCTCAAGAAGCTTATATTCTATTGGGGAAAATAACACAAGCAAAGAAATTTAAATACAAAGTCAGGAAAGGGTGATGGATTTAGAGAAAGAGGCTATTAAGTCCACAAACATTTATTTCATACTTTCTATATGCTAGGAACTGAGTTCAAATCCCAGCTCAACCATTTCCAACACATATTACCTAATTACATATCACTTTTGCTTCTTTGAGACTTAGTTTCCTCATTTGTAAAATGAGGATGTGGATTCAATGATATCTAAGATCCTTTACACCTCAAAATCAGTGATCCTATGACTCTATAGAGAGAAGAGGAGAGGAAAAGAGAGGAGAGAACAGAGGAGGGAAGTACAGAAGAGAAAAGTAGAGGAAAAAAGAGGAGGGAAAGGAAAGAAAAAAGGAAAGGGGAGGAAGAGAAGGGGAGGGGAGAGTGGAGGGGAAAAGAGAGGGGAGGAGAGGAGAGGAAAAGAGAGGAGTGAGGAACAAAGAGAAGGAGAGGAGAGAAGAGGAAAGGGGAAAGGAAAGAGTGGGAGAGGTGGGAAAGGAAGGGGAAGGGAGGCATTGGGAGAGAAGAGGAAGGAGGCATTCCAAGAGGATAGAGAACATGAACGAAAGAATCTTTTACTCAGAGTTGGGAGGATTATAGGTGGTGGATATGAGTGATAGCACCTCTTAGGCTGGAGCAGAAGATTCCTACTGGATCAGGATTTAAGAGGAATTAGATAGAGGGGTGTTGTGCTCTTCATCCCTAACAACACCGTATTTATATTGTATTTATTTTGTATGTTTTGCCTATACTTATATGTGCATTTGTTGTCTCCCTTGTTTGGACATAAGCTCCTTTAAAAAAGCAATATTCTAACTTTTGTCTTTGTATCCCTAGCACCCAGCACAGTTATTGGAACATAGCAGACACTTCACAATGCTTGTTGAGTAATTGTTAACAAGTAGGTATAAGAGACCAACAATAGAGACTGTCATGGAAATGTGTGATAATAGCACTTTACAATATGATAGCACTTTACATACATTTTCACACATATTTTTTATCTATTTTCTCCTTTGAGCTTCACCACAACCCCCTGAAGTAGACACCACAGGTGTTATTATTCCCCCATTTTGCATCCAAAGAAACTCAAGAAAGTCATGTAGCTTGCTTGTGATCATATGAATAGTACCAGATGTAGAATTTGAACCCAAGTCTTCCATGGGGGCTTCCTCCTCCTCCCCTCCACTCCTCTCTCCCCAACAACTCTATTTAATTGTTAGTATAAGTATTATTGTTCCATTGTTCCATTTCCAGATGTGGGAACTGAGGTTCAAAAAAGTTTCACACCCAAGGTTACATAACTAGTAAGAATAGGGAACCTGATGACCTGATACAAAGTCAAGGTCTCTTGAATAACAATCCACAACTCATCTAGATTTATCATCCTGAAAGCTGGAATTGATTGATCAATAAGCATTTATTAACTGTTTACTATGTACAGGGCACTGGGATAGGTGTTGGGGATATAAAGATAAGAAACAAGATAATTTACATTCTACTGGAATATAATTTAATATTTATCTAAGTCAACCCATTCAGTTTACAGTAAAGGACACTGAGGTCCAGTGAGAAGAGATCCTGGGATCATACAACTAGAGAGAGAAAGGATCTCAGAAGAAACAAACAAAGTAGGACCCAGAGGCTAAATGACTTGCCCAAGGTCATAAAAGTAGTGAAGTCTTAGAGGTAAGATTTTAACCCATATCTTCTGACACCAAAGCAAGGGAGCTTTCCCACCAAATAATTCTGATTTTATAACAAAAAAGTCTCATGTCTATGTAATAGGGTTTAATGCTTGCCAAGACCACCTAAAATGGTGTCACTCATATGGGAGACACTTGATAACTGCTCTTGGAAAATAGGAGAAATGGCTGGTATGTGTATGAACATCCTGTCTTGGCCACTGTTACCTTTAGACATGAATGCTGGAAAAAAGGGAATTGTGCTCAATCAGGACATGTTTTTGTTTTTCTTTTTTAAACCCATACCTTCTGTCTGAGTATCAATTCTAAATCAAAAGAGCAGCAAAGGCTAGGCAACTGGGATTAAATGTCTTGCCTGGAGTCACACAGCTAGGAAGAATCTGAGGTTAAATTTGAACCTAGGTCCTCGACTCCAGGTTTGGCTCTCTATCCACTGTCACCTAGCCGCCCTGGTCAGATCATTTTAAAGATTTAGACAGTTCAGGCTGCATGCCCCTGAAAAAACCCTGCTCCCAACCCTCAGCTAGGCTAAAGCAGAATGTCCCCACACATGTGCTTATCTCCCAGGAGCAGATTCCAAATATCTCCCAGGTGGGGGACACCATTTTAAGTGGCCTGGATAGGCACCAAATTCTGTTGTATTTATAACTTTAAGGTTACTATACTGTATGTGATATAACTGGGAGAAGATTAAGGAATCTTTGCCCTGGAGATTCTGAAAGTAATGACTTGGGGCTCCTTGGCAGGCCAAAGTGTTCCCGGCTCTGTTCATGGGAGCCCAGAAGACATAAATGTGTCTCCAATACATCCCATCTATATGGGCACCTGGGAGTACATTTCATTAAGGCCAAATTGGTTTAAACATTCTGCCTCTGGGAACAAGAGGGTCCCAAAGATAGACCCCTTTCAAAGGAAATCATACTAAAAATATTGAGTGACAAGTAATAAAGGTGTAAATGTAAATGATGAAACTGGATCTCTGGCCATCCTGGGTTCTGAGAAAGCCTAGCTCTCATGGGACAGTAGAAACAACACTAGGAAAGTCGAGAGACCTAGATTCAAGTGTCTGCTGGGTCACTTAACCGTGTGACCATAGCCAAGTTAGTGGGGTAGCTAAGTGATATGGTTGACAGTATGCTGAACCTGGAGTTGAGGAAGACATCACTTGAAATCCTGTCTCAGACACTTTCTAGCTGTGTGACCTCTATCTGCCTCATCTGTAAAACTGAGATAATAGCACCTACCTCTCAGCGTTGTGTGAAGATGAAATGAGATAATATTTTTAAAATGCTTTACAAATCTTAAAGTGATATACACATATAGATATGAATATACACACATATATATATATACCTACATTTAGCTATTATTATATAAATATAAGCTGTTATTATTAGCAAAGCCAAAAGTCCTGCCTGTATAGGAATCCTAGTTCTAAAATTTATTTCCTATGAAATATTAAGTATTTAACCTTTTACCTTTTTTCCTCCCTTTATTTTAATTTTTTTTTTAATCCCTTATTTTCTTAGTAACAAATCTAAGACAGAAGGTCAAGGACTAGGCAAATGGGATTAAGTGATTTGCCCGGGGTCACACAGCTAGGAAATCTCTAAGGCCAGATTTGAACTCAGATCCTCCCTACTCTAGACCTGGTGCTCTATCCACTGTGCCATCTAGCTGCCCTGTTTCCTCACCTTTAAATGAAATAGTTGGACTAGATAAATTCAGAGGGCTCTTCCAGCTTAAATTCTATAAGCAACTCTCTCTAAGTCTGTTTGCTATTGCTGCTGTTCAATAGTGTCCAATTTTTCATGACCCCATGTGCCATGTTGTCCTCTTTGTAAAGATACTGGGGTGCTTTGCCATTTCCTTCTCCAGGGGATTCAAACAAACAGAAGTTAAGTGATTTTCCCAGGGTCACACACCTACTAAGTGTTTGAGGCCAAATTTGAACTCACCTTCCTGACTCTAGGCCCAATTCTCTATTTATTGAGCCATCTAGCCACCCCTCTAAGAACACAGATTACAGAGAGGGTGCCTAACTAAATGAGTAGAAAGAATTTCTCATCCAGAAATTCTGAAATTACAGATCTAGTCTCTATCCTAATCCCCAAAACTGAAATAGACTTTAGAAAGGAATGAGCTAGTAAATGTGAAATACCAGCATTTCAGGAAAAAATGTATACATGATACACTTTTAAAGCTTAATCAGAATCATTAACAGTTTCCTTATTACTTTCTTAGGTTTAGACAACCAACAAAATTATAAAACAAGCCCTGATTTGTAGCATTTGCCAATTTCTGTGGTGTATATACTTCCACTGAAAATTTAACAATCAACTCTCCATTACCAGGACAGCTGGCTCCAGCTTTCCCCTCATTAGAGTTTCAAGCCTTCTTTTGACAAATAAGGAAACTGAGGCCCAAAGAAGTTATAAGATTGACCAAGGTAGGTTGATTTTAAAATTCTTTTCCAGCTTTGATATTCTGTAATTAGCCTTGACTTTCCCAGAAGCTCAAAGTTAGAGAATTGCTAAGTTTACAGTGTCATTCATTCACTTAAAAAACTCAGCCCACTTTACAAACATTGCTCCATTTGTCCTTCCCTAATCCCCTGCTTCTCCAGATAGAAAATGAGAGAGAACATTTCAAACAGAGAGAGCATTTCAAAATGCTAAGATCAAAGGATCTACATCAATGGCAGAGGGATCCTTGCTGCGGCTGCTTCAGTCCTCTCTACTGGGCAGACAGACCTTGAGCACATGATGTCCATTATCCCTTTGAATCCCATCTGTAGTTAAAGGTGCCAAGACACTGAATGACCTCTTCCAGATCTCACTTCACCCCCTTCCAGTCTTCTTTACTGCTCCTGTTAAACCATTGGCTTATGGATGTCTCTCTGAGCTGATCTATACACCCCACCCCTTGCTGTCTGTCTGTTTTCTCCCCCCTGGGGATTCCAGGCTTTTCAAAGGGAGACCTTGCCTGAGTCACTTCACTTTAATGCAGGCCCTGCAATGCTGAGATGGATTCTCCAGGCCAGCCTATGAGTAACTGTGTCTGTCTCCTCGGTGCATGTGAACTGGGACTTTCTCACTGTTCATCAGGGGTGAGCTGTTATTTCATCTGGTGTCTGGCTGGCTCTCAGCAAAGTCAGACTCATCTGGTGATAAGTAATTCCCTCATCCATTTGGTCTCCAGCATCATCACTGCTGCTTTCCCACAGAACTCACCGGCTTCAGATGTGCTAGTTCTGGGTCCCCAAGGCTGGTTCCAAACTGAATCATCTGGCCAGTTATGCTATGAGGCAATTGGACTGAGATCAAATCCTACCTTCTTTAAGAGGTTTTTCCCAAGTGGTTCTCCACTGCTAGTGCCTTCCTTCCAAAATTCACTCCAAAATACACTGTATACATGTTTATATGTAGATAGTTGTTTACATAGAATTTACCATTAGAATGTGACCTCTTTTGAGGACAGAGACAGTGTTTTTTTTTTTCTTTCTTTGTATCCGAAGTGCTTAGCACGGTGCCTGACACACATTAAGTGCTTAATAGATGTTCATCTGCTGATTGGTTTTTATCCTGTGCAATTGCCAACTTCTTTAATAGA
>NC_058133.1:279353919-279372164 GCF_016433145.1 Gracilinanus agilis | reverse complement strand
GGAAGGAAGGAAGGAAGGAAGGAAGGAAGGAAGGAAGGAAGGAAGGAAGGAAGGAAGGAAGGAAGGAAGGAGACAGAAAGAAGGAAAGAAGGAAAGAAAGAGTTGTTGTTCTGTCATTTTTCAATTGTTTCTGATTCTTTGTGATCCCAGTTAGGGTTTTCTTGACAGAGATACTGGAGTAGTTTTCCATTTCCTTCTCTAGCTCATTTTACAGATGAAGAAACTGAGGCAAACAGGTCTAAGTGACTTGCCTAGGATCATACAGTTAGTAAGTTATCTTGAGGCTGTATTTCAAACTCAAGAAGAGGAGACAGAACCAGCACACTATCAACACCATACCTAGCTGCCCATGGCATGTAGTAGGTCCTTAATAAATGCTTGTCAACTAATCATGCAATCTACTTCACAAGGGTGCCATGAAGGAAATACTTGGTAAACCCTAAAGAACTATAGAAATATGAAGTTTTTTAAAATTAATTAATTATTAGCACTTATTATCTATATGTCCTATTGATCCCCTGCCCAATTGAATAATATTAAAAAAGAGGAAAAGAAAATCATCATAAGAAATAAATATAGCACAGCAAAACAAATTCTATATTGAATTGGCCCAAAAATGTATGACTTGAAATGTGAATGTTTTTTCTTTTTTGAATCTCTACTAAGAACTCTACTAGGTTATGAGAGACCCTTACTCTTGGAGCTAGCATGATCCTAAATATGCCCTAAATATACTGTTTCTCAAAAAAAAAAAAAATCAAGCTATTTCAATAAGAGCAACAGCATGGCTCTTCCTCTCTTACCTCTATGAAAATTTTCCCAATTCCTTCAGGCGTTGGTGCTCCCCAGGATTGTGCGTCTTGTCTTCCTCCTCCCCTTCCTGGTTTCACCCATGTGAAACTCTGTCCCTGTGAAACCTGCCTTTTGTTAAGACCTGCATTCTCACATCAATAGTTTTTCAAGGCAGAGAGCCAAGGGGAAAACAATCAAAAGGGAATGAGGTGAAGAAGGAATTGGAAGCAGGAGAACCAATCAATACTCACTGTGTCTAAGGGTAGACAGAAAGATGTATGTGAATCAAAAATGACTCAATAATAATATGTTTTTTATTTATTGAAGGCTTTGAACTCTTCAAGGTATCTTCAACCATTATGTCCGTTGAGATAACTGACTCAGGAGGTAACTCTGGTTCAGTGGGGAAAAGCTTAGCTTTAGAGTCAAAGGTCCTAGGTTTGTATGTTGGCTCGACCACTTACTGTGTGATATTAGGTAAGAACCCGAGTGGCCTTCGGTTTTCTCATCTGTAAAATGGAGTATTATATGTAAAATGAAGCATTTAAAGTTACTATTGAGAGAAGGAATCCATAGGTTTCATTACATTGCCAAAGGAGTTATAGCACATACACAACACACACAAAAAAAGATTAAGAACCCTTGTACCTTAGAGGTCCTAGAATTCTACGATCATAGATTTAAAGCTAAAAGGGACCTTGGACGCTATCTTGACCCAATCCTTTAATTTCAAGAAAAATGAGATACAGAGAAACCATTTGGTGACAGACATCACACCTTACACCTCCACTCTTTTACTTCTATCTACTTTTTCACAAGACTAAGGCCTTAATCATTACTCAATAACAGGTTCTTCCCAGCCCTAGCTTAGCTGAATGCAATGCATAAAAAGGTAGAAAATAGGTGGCTTTTTCAAGGTATCAGCAAAGGAGATGATCCATGATTATCATCCTTTTCACACACTTTGATCCATTGCAATCTGCAAGGATATTTTAAATCAGAAATGCTCTGAGATCCATGAAAAATAACAGTATTGATGAATACCAGCTGTGATTCATTCAGCTCTTTCAGCAAATTGGATGACTTTGCTCCCTTTAAAACCAATTCAAATGCAAGTCCAGATACTACCAGGCATAGAGATGTTCTATGGGTTCAAATCTGGCCTCAGACACTTCTTAGAAAGTCACTTGACCCCCATTGCCTACCCTTACCACTCCTTGGAACCAATACACAGCATTGATTCTAAGACAGGATGTAAGGGTTTTTAAAAAAAGACATTAACCATAATGTCACTGGTCATCTTTGAAAAATGAAGGACAAACAACAGCAACCACAACTCAAAAAATATTTATTAAGCACCTTTGGTATACAGAGAACTGAAGAAGGAGCTGGGAGAAAATGAAAAGTTTAGGTAAGGCCTTCTCCTTCTCCTGGAATTAATAGCTTATTACAAATGATACTATTGGTTCTGTTTATTATTAAATGTCCTTCTGAACCCAAGGCAGTGCCCACTATAATTCGTTATCCTCCTTGCCACCAGGTGGCAATGTGGAGCCTCACAGGATGTTTGAGAACTTCAAGAACTTCATGAAAGGCTACATAATTAAAGGGAAGGACATATTGTGATGCCTTTCTAGGTTTGCCTTCTGGTCAGTTATACAAACCTCAAATTCAAGTGAAGATCATTATTTTTTTTTACATTTTTAAAAATTTTATTTTATTGATTAATTAAGAATATTTTTCCATGGTTACATGATTCTTTCCCTTCCCTCCTCCCACACCCCCTTCCATAGCCAACAAGCAATTCCACTGGGTTTTACATATGGAACATCCTTATTTTAGAGTCAAACATTAATTTCATCTGTGTGCCATTTTTTTAAACCAAACTCAATATTAGAGGTCTTAATCCCTTATGTCTCTGAATCAGTGTTGACTATTCACCAACATCTAATTGCCACTCCAAACAGAAAACATGTTTTCCTAACTGAGAAAATTCTAAAGTATGTGCCATAGGTGCTTAGGGAAGTTTCAAAAGAGCATTTCCAACCAAACTCTAACCAATGGCGTTTGAATGATCTCCTAAAAGAACCATTTTGAAATAGATGACCCATATTTGTATGTATCCTTCTGAATTTTCTCTTCCGCTTTGGTTTCTAAGAAACCATATTCTCCTGAGTATCCTCCTATATCTTTTACTATTCCTTCTCTGTCCTGCCCTGGTACATTACCCTCATCCACTCTTCTACAAGTCTATATCACCTCGAGCCTGGACTATTTTAATAGCCTACTGTTGGGTCTATTTGCCTCATCTCTCTCCACTCCAATCCACCCACCATTCAATCACCAATGATTTTCCTAAAGCACAGGTCTGACCATGTCACATACTTCTTCTCAACAAATTCCAGTGGCTCCCTATTGCCTCCAGGATCAAATATAAAATTGCTGTGTTTGTCACTCAAAGCCCTTCATAACCTAAACCCCTCCTTCCTTTCCAGTCTTCCTACATCTTACTTCCAAATTCTCCCATATAATGACATTGGACTTCTGACTATTCCATCAACAAAATACTCCATCTCTTAGCTCTGGGCATTCTCTCTGGCTGCCCTCCATGCCTAGAATGCTTTCCATCCTCTTCTCTATCTATCAACTTTCTTGGCTTCCTATACATCCCAACTAAAACCCTACCTTCCACAGGAAATTTCCCCTAACCCTTCTTAATTCTACTACCTTCCCTTTGTTAATTATTTCCTATTCATCCTGCATATAGCTTTCTTGGTTTATATTTCTTTGCATGTTGTCTCCCTATTAGATTCTCAGCTCCTTGAGAGCAAGAAGAGTCTTTTTTCCTCTTTTTGAATCCCTAGAATTTAGCACCGTGTCTGGCACCTAAAAACTTTATAAATCTTTAGTTGTTTGATTGATTAATTATCAGCCAGGTCACACAAGAAACAAGTGTCAGAGTTTGGATTAATTCTAGGGTCAGTCATCTGTCTGTTGTGCCAGACTGCCTCTATTGTTATTGCTATTATGATTCCCCAAACTCTAGCTTTCTTTCCTGCCTCTTCTGGTCTCTAGACTTCAATTTTTTACTTCCTCCCATGCCAGACATGATGTAAATGTGGTACAGAGGGCAGAGTGTTGGACTTCAAACCCCAGCTCTTCCACTCGTTACCTCAGTATCCTTGGAACTCTTAATTTTTCTGGACTTTAATTCCTCATTAGTAAAATGAGAGGGATGGAGTAGTTGGTACCTTCCAGGTTTACAGTGATGATGACATGGTCTTCCCTTGGTGTCCCCCTAGACAGCTACATGATGCAGTGGATAGAGTGCTGGGCTTGTATTCAGAAGTACTTGAGTTCAAATCTAGCCTCAAAACTTACTAGTTGTATAACCCTCGGCAAGTCACTTAACTTCTGTTTGCCTCAGGTTCCTCAATGGGGATAATAACACCACCTCCCTTGCAAGGTTGTTTTTGAATATCATCTCTCATATCTCTATGCTCATTGTAGCAGAGACTATAATTATCAGCCCTCTACACTATAGCAAGAGCTTCCCATATCTTCCCTCCTTCCCTCCCTCCAACCCATCCTTCAGACAACCCGTCTTCTTCAGGCATACTTCTGGCTGTCACTCCTTCACTCATAAACCTTTTAATGACTCCCTCCTACCTACAAAGGGGCTCACCTCGTACTAGGAATGGTGGATAGGGTATTAGGCCTAGAATAAGGAAGACTCAGTGACCCTGGGGAAATCACTTAACTCTCTTTGTCTCAGTTTCTTCATCTGTAAAACGAACTGGAAAAGGAAACGGCAAAGTCTCTTTGCCAAGAAAACACCAAATGTGGTTATGAAGAGTCAACATGAATGAAACAAACAAATATCAAAAATTACCTACAGAAGAAAAGTATAAACCTGCTATTTTCCCTCTTTCGCTAGCAAATCACCTCTCTAATACACAAGTAAGGCCAGGTCACTCCCCTGCTCAAAAACTTTCATTGGCGCTCCATTGCTTACAGGATAAAATATAAATTTATTGCCAATCATTTAAGGCCCTGCTGCAATCTGGCCCTAATCTAGCCTTCTAGTTTCATTTCATACTACTACTTTTTAGGTGTTCTATTAATAACAGCTGTTCCCTCAATTTATCCTGAATTTTCTTGCCTTCTCTGCATGTGTACAGGCTGACCCCAAATGGGAAATGTATGGCTTTCTCCTAGTTCCAGTCACCCACTCCCTGAAACTTTCCCTAAGTGAATCAGAGCTCTCCTGGTTCAGACATCCCTGGAGCACACTGTCCTCTCCCATCATTCTCTACCTTGTGTATCATATGAATGTTTTTTCCATACATTAGACTAAAAGTTCCTTGTGGTCAGAAAACGTGTCTTCTTTTTATCCTTGTATTCCTGACCTCGCAGCACAGTGCCTGGCATATAGAAAAATGTTTGTTGAATTGAATCGAATCATATAAAGAATTCCAGGAAAGTCCACACCACCCTCTGCCTTGCACCTTCTCATAGACCTGTGGTTGTTTAAAATTTCCACTATTACTCACTCCTGTGAGGTAAGGAGTAAAAGGCCCCTGCTGAAATGTGAATATGTTCCTTAGGAGGGATAATTCAGGAAGTCATTGATACTCTGAGGGAACAGGAGAAGTCTGTGGCCTACAACATCAGGGAATGGGCAGTAGCATGGGAAGTTGGAGGAAGAGACTAGAACTGGGCACAACTATTTTGAGCCCCATCTATTATTATCGATAGCAATTGGCATTTGTACAGACGTTTAGCATTTAGAAAACTGCAGAGAGCACAACTCTAGTGGCCTGACCATATTGTTTGGATGTCATATGTACATTTGCCTAAAAGACTGTTTTATGGAGAAGGCCAGCATTCTCATGGAGGTCAGAAGAAGAGAGACAAGGACACTCTCAAGATCTCTCTGAAAATCTTAGGTATCGATTGGGAGTCAGAGGAGATACTGGCGTAGGATCAGATAGCACAGCAGGTCCGCATCAAAGATGGTGCTGCACTCTAAGATCAAAGCAGAATTTCAGGAGCTCAAAAGAAATGTGAGATCTGCAGATTTAGAGACTTCTCCATCCCAAATGTTCACCTGGGCTGTTTGTACCCGACCTGTGCTAAATCCTTCTGAGCTCATACTGGTCTGATCAGCCAGTTGGACACACTGTTCATTGACCCTGACATCGTGGTATCATTTTGGTCCTCAACGACCAGAACCATATGCATGATCAAATTTGATCCTCACATCAAATTTGAGATGTAAGAGCTATTATTATCTTTGTGTTATAGATGAGTAAACTGAAGCAAACATAGGTGAAATGATTTATCCAAGATGATGCAGCTAATAAATGCCTGGGCAGGTGGGGAAAAAAGCATGCACTCAAAAATGTGGATGAGAAAAGATCATTTTTGCCCAAGTCACAGTTTTTCCTAGAACTTATCCTGCTGTCAATCATAATAACCAGACCCCTAAGTAACTTTCTGGATCATAGATTTATAGCTAGAAGGGGAACTTAGAGGGCAAATAAACCAGTGGTGTCAAATTCAAATAGAAACAGAGTATGGGGAGCTAGTGCTTCCAGTGATCCCTGAAAGTCATGTACTGATTTAGTATTGTTATTATTACACCTGTTAATATTCTCTATGTTCTATTGTATCTTTATTACATATTTTCCCAATTATAGTTTAATCTGGTACAGGCTACATTTGAGAGTGTTGTGGACCAGGGGTTTGCCAACTCAGAACTAAACCAACCAACCCTCCCATTTGTGTGAATTTAATATAAATTGTACTCCTTATTTCTTTTTGAAAGCCCATTTTCGTCGTTATCAGCCCCATCCTTTGACTGGGCGTGTGTATGTGCTATGAGAGGACTCCAGAGGCCTTGTGGCTCCTGAAGAGGCTGGGCCCTAGGCCCAAGTAACGCCTGGTATCCAGAAGATTGGGCTCTGACCCAGACTGAGGTCAAGTCTGTCCAACCAGAAGGAGGGACATCGATGGCCTTCTCAGAGAGGGAGGTCAAGTCTGTCCAACAGAGAGGCAAAAAAGGAGTGACATCAATGGCTTTACTTTTTTTTAAACCCTTACCTTCTGTCTTAGAATCAATACTGTGTATTGGTTCTAAGGCAAAGAGTGGTAATCAATGGCTTTATAAGAAAGGGAGGTCAAGTCTGTCCAACTAGAGAGACTCAAAAGGAGTGACACAGGGGCAGCTGGGTAGCTCAGTGGATTGAGAGCCAGGCCTAGAGACGGGAGGTCCTAGGTTCAAATCTGGCCTCAGGCACTTCCCAGCTGTGTGACCCTGGGCAAGTCATTTGATCCCCATTGCCCACCCTTACCACTCTTCCACCTAGGAGCCAATACACAGAAGCTAAGGGTTTAAAAAAAAAAAAAAAAAGGAGTGACATCAATGACTTTATAAGAGAGGGGACTGAGGATGCAGGAAGGTCTTTTTGGTTTTTACACTCTTGGCTCTCCCTTGGCCTGGAGACTCTTCCTGGTGGCCACTTGTGGCTAGTGAATGGACACAAGCAATGCAAACTCAGATTAGTCAGGTGCTGTGACATGTGATTTTCTCTCTCTCTAACTTTTACTAATAAATTAATATAGAGAGAATTTTAATTTTAAAATTTGAATTTAATCTAAAGAATTTTAATCATAGCATATTAATATGGAGAAACTGAGGCTTAGAGGGGGAGGTACGACTATGGATCCTTGTAAGGGCATCGATGTTCTTTTTTTTTTTTTTTTAAACTCTTCCCTTCCAACTGAGAATCAATACTGCCTATTGGTTCCAAGACAGAAGAGTGCTAAGGGCTGGGCAATGGGGGCTATGATATGCCCAGTGTCATTTAGGAAGTATCTGAGGCCATATTTGAACCCAGGACCTCCTATCTCTAGAGTTGACTCTCAACCCACTGAGCCATCTAGCTGCCCCCAAGTTCACAGATGTTCCAGCTAGGAGAGAACCCTAGAAGTCATCTGGTTCGACCCTCTCCTTTTACCAACAAAGAAAGGTTGTGACCTATTCACGGTCACACAATCAGTGAGGTGGCAGACCCCAGACCCACCCTCTGACTCTAAATAGAGCATTCTTGCTGCTGTCCTGTGGTGTGTCTCTGTCTAGTCTTCAGGGAGGAATGCAGGCAAGCCCTATACAGGTACTCTGCCTGGGAGCTGTGATTTGCATACTTTGTAATAACTACACAGGAGACAAGAGGGGAACTTTCCCTTTCATCCTTAATGTGGCTACCTCCCCCACTCACTCTGGTAACATCTCAATCTCACAGGAGCCTGATCTTTGGCAATGGGCAGAAGGAGGAATTGGGGAGACCTCAGTGGGGGTGGGAGGTGGGGAGGGAACCCCCCTCCCTGCCCAGGAACACCAGACTAGCAGTAGAGAGAGGGAGGTGGGATGTGAGAGTAGCCACATTGCTGCAAATTGCCTGCCATAGCCTTCACCTTTAACTTGACTGCGGGGGCTGGCTTTGTTTTGAGCCGGCTCTCTTTAGAACTCCCAGCAGACAAAAGGCAGGGCTCAGCCGTTTGATGAACTCAACCCAATAATATTCACTTCTTTTATTTTCCGGGAAAGTCATGAGACCCACAGGGCAATCTTCTGGTTTTAAGACCTGGTGAGTCAAGTCTGCAAATACCTATGACTCAATCGGATTCCAAGTTCTCCCTGAGCATCAGCAGAGGAATGGAGCATAGCTCAGCAGGAGGGCAAGTTCTGTCTGCCCCTGGTCCCAGTAATGGAAAGAGTGCTGACTGGGAGAAAGGATTTATTTTTTCCTCCAACAATAAGTAGCTATGAGACCTTGAGCAAGTCATTGCATCTTGCTAAGCCTCGGTTGTAGCTATTGTTTTTCTTAATCTGTCAGATGAGGTACATAGAAACTTCCTCAAGGTCCTTCTAAGTGTTTGTATCTCATAACACAGGAGCTGGCACGGAGTAGATGCTTAATAAATGTTTACTGTTGCTGCTGTTGTCATTGTTGTATCATTTCAATCATGTCTGACTCTTCAGGACCCATTCAGGGGGTTTCTTGGCAAAGCTACTGGAGCGGTTTGTCATTTCCTTCTCCAGATCATTTTCTAGGTGAGGAAAGTGAGGCAAACAGGATTAGGTGACTTACTTAGGGTCACACTCCTGGTAAGTGTCTAAGGTTGGATTTGAACTCAGGAAGATGAGTCTTTCTGATTCCTCAATCCACTGCATGAAAGAGCTGCCCGAATGTTTTACTGACTAAATATTGATCTGCTCTCAGTGGAATATGTACTTGGATTTTTTTTAACCCCAATGACTGGCAGGGAGGGAAGATGCAGCAATGGATGGCATTGTGCCTTTAAGAAACAGAAGGAGTTGTGTCTGGCATGCTGGGTTCTGCCATGAAGGACCACTCTGTCAGAGCATGTGCTGAGTTCAGTTGCCTGCTCTGAGTTCCTGGCTTCCTCCTGCTTTCTCCTAAGCACTAGGTTCTATCCACCTGCTAGTTATTTAGCAGGGGAAGTCCCAGAGGTTCTGGTTCAGAATCCTGGATGTGGACCAGGACCAGGGGAATAATGGATATAGACAAGGGACAGATCAGAGAAGCTACCTAGGTCCTTATTTTACAAAGAAGCACATTGAGGTCCAGAAGGATTGTGGGAGTTGGCCAGAGGCTCCCAGAGTAGTAAATGGCAGATCCAGGATTCAAACTCAGCTCCTCTGACTCTCTGGCAAGTGCTCCCTCTTTTGCATTATACATGCTTCTGGGTTTCTCCTTCCAGTCATATCAATAACTTTCTGAAACAGAAAATGTTGCAAAGATCGTTTCCTTGTTCATCACCCCCACTCTAATTCTGACTTTGCTTTCCATCTGATAATTAACAAACTTATCAAGTGCTGAGCATCATGCCATGCACTGTGGGTAGGTATAAGTCCACATAACGAAAAAAATTCTTATTCGCAAAAAGTTAAATTCTAATGAGAGGAGAAAACAAGTATTGTTTGTGTATGTAGCATAAATATAAAGGGAATAAATACAAATATAGATGAAGTAGTTATGAATAAATATTCAGATGAGAGTATTTATAGGGAGGATCTTTGGGACAGGGAAAGAAGTAGCCTCTCTTTTATTGGTGGGAATGGAGGGTGGGGTTAAGTTCAGGGACTTAAGAATAGACCCCGCCCCTTGTTGTTGCTCAATCATTTCAGGTGTTTCTGACTCTTTGTGACCCCATTTAAGGGTTTTTCAGCAAAGATACTGGAGTGAGCTTGCCATTTCATTTGGAGAACCAACTCATTTTACAGATCAGGAAACTGAGGCAAACACGGTAAAGTGAATCGCTCAGGGTTACAGAGCTAAGAAGTATCTGAAGCCAGAAAGATGAGTCTTCCTAACTCAACACCCCTCACTCTTTCCTGACGCTTTCAACTCCTATGTAAAGTTGCTTTACTTACTTAGGGTCTGCTTTCTTATTGTCAAATGAAGAGATCAGACAAAATGACCTCTGGAGATCCTTTAAAACTCTAGATCTATAAACCATTCATCGTAGCCCGAAATACACCCCTGATTTGTTTGGTGATCTCCGAATTCTTTTCACCCAAGATAGAGCCTATGATAAAAAGATCAAATTTAAATGGGAAAATGTCCTTACAGGTGGCATTCATAGCACTTGAACTTAATTCCTACTAAAATGTTAATTTATTTCTTGAGAGTAGCCTAAATCAAGGAGTATCCTGTAAAGGGGAGAACAGAGAAGTGAGAAGGAGGCAGAGGAGCAACAAGGGTATCTGAGGGTGCTGAAGACATATTTCACCTACTTTGTATTGCTGTACTGGAAGAGTGTTCTATGTAGAAAATGAAGAACCAAACTAGAAAAGAAGCAGAGGAAAAACAGCTACCATTAAGTCGACAATAAAGTGTGTGGATGGATTAAAAAGTCCAAGGAAGGGATTTGAATGAAGAAGAGCTGTTTCTTCTCTAGACCCATAAAACTACTGAATCTCCATCCAGAAAATGACCATTTAGCTTATGAAATCATCAGACTTAGGGCTGGAAGCAGGGTGTAATAGAGCCAGCTTGAAGAGGTTCCTGAAAACCTGATGTTAAACATTCAATGTGAGTATTTACACCTTGGAAATCAACAAATGCTACAAATCAGAGGTTTATTGTTTTGACTTAAGAGAGTGATGAGAAAATATTAATAATACATATTCAACTTAAAAGTAGGTTATGGGGGACAGCTGGGTGGTTCAATGGACAGACAACTAGGTCTAGAGATAGAAAGTTCTGGGTTCAAATCTGACCTCAGACACCTCCTAGCTGTGTGACCCTGGGCAAGTCACTTAACCCCCATTGCCTAGCCCTTACTAGTCTTCTGCCTTGTTACCAATATGCAGCATTGATTTTAAGAGAGAAAGTAAGGGTGTTTGGGGGTTTTTTAAGTGTGTTATGTTCCTTTTTTCTATAAAGGTGGTTATTAAATGTTTACCAACATATCTCTGGCTAGAAGCCCTCTTGAAGATCATCAGATCCAGGGGATTTTGATTTTGTAGTCAGAAAGACAGTTTGGACCTCTTCTCAGAATAATATTTTTTTTAAAAAAAAGTCATAATGGAAGGAAATGCTAAATTTCAGTATTATTTTTTCCCAATCAAGTTCCTAGACTTTCTATAATCTTCTCATGGACTTTTGAAGGGTTTATTGGACACCAGATTAAAAATCCCTGATCTTATCCAAATTCCCAGGCCTTTCTTTGATGAAGAACATGAACCCTCTAGAGAGATGGGTTCAAATCTGACCTGAGGAACTTCCTAGCTGTGTGAGCCTGAGCAAGTCATGTAACCCCCATTGCCTAACCCTTACTAGTCTTCTGCCATATACATGTATGTGTAGTTATGTAATATACATATATACATATTCATATATATGTCCCTAACAGTGGAGCAATGCCTACAAATAGCAGGGCAAATATATATTTATACACGTATACAAAGGAGAAAGATTGAAAAGAGCACTAGAGTTGGAGTCAGAGAATTTGAGTATGGACCAATACACAGTATTAATTCTAGGATAGAAGGTAAGAGTTGTTTTGTTTTGTTTTTTAAAGTAATAGTAGAACTCCTTTATAGAGTGCTGTGTCCAAAAGTATAGGTAAAAAAGCATTACCCTATAATCAATTTGCGACAATTTCCTTTAAACTTAAGTAGACAGTAGCTAGGTGACTTAGTGGATAGAGCACTAGGCCTGGAGATGGGAGGAACTGGGTTCAAATCTGGCCTCAAACACTTCCTACCTATGTGATGCTGGGCAAGTCACTGAACCCCAACTGCCTAGTCCTTACCCCCGAAGGTTAGATAGATAGATAGAAGGATGGATAGATAGATAGATGGATAGGCAGACAGATAGACAACACATAGGAGAGATAGATAGATAGATAGATAGATAGATAGATAGATAGATAGATAGATAGATAGATAGTAGATAGATAGATAGATAGATAGTAGATAGATAGATAGTAGATAGACAGACAGATGGATAGATGGGCAGACAGATAGAAGGACACATAGTTTAATAGAGAGATAGATTAGATAGACATAGATAGATGGATGGATAGATAGATAGTAGATAGACAGATGGATAGATAGATAGATAGATAGATAGTAGATAGTAGATAGAGAGATGGATAGATGGGCAGACAGATAGAAGGACACATAGTTTAGATAGAGAGATAGATTAGATAGACATAGACAGATGGATAGATAGATAGATAGATAGATAGATAGATAGATGGATAGATGGTTGGCTGGATTGGATGGACAGATGGATGGATGGATGCATGCATGCATGGATGCATGGATAGACTTAGTTAGGCTGGTCCTCAAGTTCAAAAGCTTTTCACCTTTACAGGACCTGTCAGAGCTTCTTTTCTCCTGGCATAACTTGGTAAAAGCTATCATATCCTCCATATGGCAATGGGTACCAGTGTGGAGCTGTAGAGGAGAGTGTTGTATATGTGCACACATGTAGATTATATACATATATATATACATATTTATATACATATACATATAATGTGTGTATATTTATGTGAGATATATATATATATTTCCCTAACAGTGGAACCTACCTACGGATAGCAGAGTAAATATATCTATACACATATACAGAGGAGGAAGATAGTGGCTCAGTGAAAAAGAACGCGAGATGGGGGCAGCTCGGTAGCTCAGTGGAGTGAGAGTCAGGCCTAGAGACAGAAGGTCCTAGGTTCAAACCTGGCCTCAGCCACTTCCCAGCTGTGTGACCCTGGGCAAGTCACTTGACCCCCATTGCCCACCCTTACCACTCTTCCACCTATGAGACAATACACCAAAGTAAAAGGGTTTAAAAAAAAAAAAAGAACGTGAGAGTTGGAGACAGAGAATTTGGGTCTGAACCTCAGTTTTCTGCATATTACTTATATAACCTTAGGCAAGTTATTATATCTCTCTAGGCCTCAATTTCCTCATCTGTGAAATGGTTGGGTTGGAGCAGCTAGGCGACTCAGTGGTTAGAGTGCCAGATCTGGAATCAGGAAGACCTGAGTTCAAATCCAGCTACATACACTTAACTTTATTACCTTAGACAACTCTTTTAACTCTGTTTGTCTCAGTTTCCTCATCTGTAACACGAGAAGGAAATGACAAACCATTCCAGTAACTTTGCTGAGAAAACCCCAAATGGGGTCATGAAGAGTTGGACGTGACTGAAATTACTTAAGCAACTACAATGGGTTATACACAAGTTCACTTCTGGTCTCTTCTAACTTTAAATCTAGGAAACCATGAGACATATTATTACAAAATTACCATTCTGCAATATATAGATAAAAAACCATTCTGAGAAAACTGCGTATTAGGCAAAGCTCTATCTAATAGCGAAGCCTCCTTTCTAAAAGTTATCTTTAGGGAGATACTGAGATAATAGATGTGAAGTACTTCACAAACCTTAAAGCCCTAAATAAATGTTAGCTCTCCTGTGGTTTGGTGTGTGTGTGTGTGTGTGTGTGTGTGTGTGTGTGTGTGTGTGTGTGTATTCGTCCTGAATATAGCTTGTTTGTACATATTTGTTTGCTTATTATCTCCTCCACTGGGAGCTCCTTGAGAGAAGGGATTGTCTTTTGTCTCTTTTTGCATTCTGTACATTTAGCACAGTGCCTGGCACATAGGAGGACTTAAATATTTACTATTTATACATACATTAATGTGTATGTGTTTGTGTTTGTGTATATATATACATACATATGAGAGAGAAATTCCATACAGATAGTATATAGAGAGACTTTATAGTTATATATATTATATAATATATATCATATATTTATATACTTGGACTGAATTTTGCATTCATATAGAGAGCTCCTGGGTAAAAAACTCTCTCTATCCATTAGAGATCAGTATAAGATCTTTAACGTATCATTTTAGAGAGGTGCCTAGAGGACTGAGATGTTAAATGACTTGCCCAAGGTCATGTATTCAAGGAAGAACTTGAACCCAGAACTTCCTAACTCTGAGAGCAGCTCTCCGTTCACTACCTGAGGTAGAACTATAGATGTCTCTTATTGACTTTTATCTCTTTTATGGGTTATTTGAATATATATGTAGATAGATAGATAGATAGATAGATAGATAGATAGATAGATAGATAGATGGATAGATGGATAGATGGATGGATAGATGGTTGGCTGAATTGGATGGACAGGAGGACTTAAATATTTACTAACTTTTGTTTTTACATGTGTGGGTAAAGAAACACACTGTAGCTAACTTTGGCATTTATTCTGAAAAGCATTAATAGGGACAGCTAGGCAGTCCAGGAGGATAGAGAGCCAGGTCCAGAGTCAGGAGGATCTGGGTTCAAATCTGGCCTCAGATACTTCCTAGATGTGTGACCCTGGGAAAGTCACCTAATCCCAATTGCCTTGCTCTTATGGCTCTTTGGAAATGATACTTAGTCTTGATTCTAAGACAGAAAGTAAGGGTTTCATGGGGGAAAAAAGAAAAAAAGGCAAGCAGGTATAGAAGATGCTTCTCATAGAGTGGCCACCCAGGTCAGCCAGCTCAGTGGCCAACTAGTTCAATTCATCTTTCTTGAGGACCCTTCACCTTTGACCTCACTGAAGTGTCTTAAAAATAAACAAATACAAAAGAAATAGGTGGTTCCGAAATGTGGGAGGTGGAAGTGGGGGAGCCAAGAGACCCAGCTGTCTCCTCATAGGAAGGAGGACCAAGGGAGCCATCTTCTTTATAAAAAAAAAAAAAATTTAAAAAAAAAAAGGACCGCTTAATTAACTTTATGGAAAGAGGCTGAGCCGTAAAAAGACGGCATTTTGGCTTTAACAAGGCCTGAGAGCCAGGAGCGGAGCCAGCTGGGTAGTCTGTGCTAACCCAAGAATATTAGAACACCGAGGTCATGCAGAGCCCGGACGCCACCAGGAATGCAAGGAAGAGAGACAGTCTGGCGATGTGGCTGTACAGAACAACGGAGGTACCCCTGCCAGTTCCATAAATGAGTCAACAGGCGAGCGAGGTCAGAAGCCAGTCAGAGAAGAACAGAGCCCCACGTGGCAAACGGACGGCCCCACAGACATGTCCATACAGGGGCTCATTTGTGCATGCATTGATGGCACCATTTATCTCCATGGCGGGTCCATTAGCTGTGTTTGGCATTCGTGGCCACCTGTGCACTCAAGCCTGAACAAAGGAAAAGAAGTACCCGATTCATTCCACGAGGTCCTCTATCTTTTACCTTTTGTCTTAACCAATAAGAGCCAAGGTAGTCAGAAAGCATCTTTAGGCAGAGATGTTAGAGAACTGTTTGTTGCTCACAGAATTCCAGAATATCAGTGCTAGGAAATAACTTAGAGATCATCTAGTCCAAGGGCTGTTAATTAGGTCAATTTATTGATTTTTTAAAATATTTTGATAACTCCTTCAATATAATTATAATGCTACATACTTTATTTTATGGATTTAAAAAACATTAATCTGAGAAGGGACAGCTAGGTGGCTCAGTGGATAAAGCACCAGTCTGAAGTTAGAAAGACTCATCTTCCTGAATTCAAATCTGGCCTGACACTTATAAGCTGTGTGATCTTAAGAAAGTCATTTAAACCTTGTTGGCCTCAATTTCCACATCTGTAATATGAGCTGGAGAAGGAAATGGCAAACCACTCCAGTATATTTGCCAAGAAAGTCCCAAATGGGGTCAGGAAGAGTCAGACCCAACTGAAACAAATGAACAATCACAATATCAATGTGGGAAGAGATCTATGGGATTCACAAAATTTCCACAGGGGTCCATAGCAACCAAAAGATTAAGAACCCCTGATCTTATACAAACTCCCCATCTTATAGATAATAAAGCCAAGGCTGAAAGGGAGAAATGATATACTAGAACCTTCCCTCCCATGATTACTTTTTATCAATTTGCATATCCCTAAATGGATGCCTGTTGTCTCCTGGTAGATCTTAGGGACTAAATGAGTGCTTGGGGAAGGATTGGTTGATTATTCAAGGTTATAGGATTAAGCAAGCAGCAGAATGAGGGTTTGCACTCCACTCGTATAATACAGAAAACCTTCCACTGTGCCATCCTCCTACCCTTCCATTTTTCAGACCCAGCAACTGAAAGCTCATTTGGTGATTCAATGGTAAAGTAAAGGAAAGCTCCCAGAGCCCTTTTTCCTCTTTGTGGCCACACTGAAATGTCTCACTAAACAGATATTGCAACATTCTCTTCAGAAGTCAATCCTTCCTATTCCCCTCAGATAAAAAAATGAATTGCTATTAGTCGGGCTTAGCATTAGCACCGCATGAATGGTTGCTGAGAACTTGCCCTACCAGAAGTTGATAAAATGTACCTTGACCTAGATTCCAGAAAGCAGTCATAGGATCATTGGCTTATAAATCTGGAGCCAAAAGGGTCCTCAGAAGTAAGTCATCTAGTCTAGCCCCTTCATTGATAGGTGAAAAAAGCAAGGTATAGGGCATGTGGGTGACTTACCCAAAGTCACACAGTCAGTAAACATCAGAAGTGAGATCTAAACCCACAGGCCAAGACTCTTTACACTGTATCTTGAAATTTCACGTTGCATACTTTGTAGGACTAGACTACAACCCTGTGAAAGGAATGCTTTAGGCTATATCAAGACTCAAATAATTATGTGAAATGGCAGAGATTTATTTTACTACCCAGTGGTCTTTGGATGATGGGCTGTCCAATTCTCAGCACTCCCTAGCTAAGAATGCCTCAGAGATCTGACCTCCCATCCTTTCCATTTCATCTCCCCCAGCCCCTCAAGAAACACTTTCTAATTTGAGTTCAGGCTTTCCTTTTCCTTCATGTCATGCCATTCCCCTAATGATACCCCTTTGCGCCAGGTCCAATTACACACCAGACCCGGCTTTCAACCAAAGCCCCATCCACTGGCATGGCTAAAGCCTTGAGATGGAGTGTTTGTCCAAAGTGGTGGTAGTGGCTGCAATTCATATCCCCATGGTGGAACAGGAGCTGAAGGAGTAAAATCCATTGCTAGAATAAAAGTGCAGAGACATGGCATAGAGTGGCAAAGCAACAGAATACCAGAGCTATTCTATGGGAGGTCTCTCTGACTCGAAGCAGTTATGAATCACCAGCCCAGACGGGGCTGCCTTCATTTAGCTGATAATGGCATCTCTAAGCTTTTGCTTCGCTTTATATAAGACTCTCTTTGTTCTTTATTACCCTCAACACCCCTTCCCGCCACCCCTCCCATCCCCCAGTTTTGGGTCATATCTATACACAGCTTGATCATACCTATGCACAGCAGGGTGAGCAAGGGGTGAAATGAGAGCATCAATCTGGAATTTCCTGGCTTCTGTGACTTTTTTTCCTCATGATCTGGCAGTGAGTCAACGTGATGCGCTTCTAACTTGTAGGGCAATATGAAGTGGATTCCCCTCCTTCTGGAACCTAATATGAAATGTCTCGTCACTGGAGTAACTAAGAGGGGAAAATCTGATGTCAGATGACTAATGGGAGGACCACAGCCTTATCTCTTGCCCTCTTAGCAAAGATCTTTCCCCTCAGATTTCTCCTTTTTACAATTCTCACAAAATTAAAGGGAGATAAGATGTCATATTTTACCTATGCCAAACTTAAATGATATATGCAACCAAAAAAAAAAGGATTAAATAAGAAAAAGACTACCAAGTTCTCCATTTATTCCTGATGCCAGATGCTGAGGAAAGAGAAAGAAAATGATGGTAATGTGTGTGAGCACATGTGAACTTGTACATGTGGAGAGCAAAGAGTGAATGGGGTGAAGGAGAGGAAGAGGGAAGGAAGGAAGGAAGGAAGGAAGGAAGGAAGGAAGGAAGGAAGGAAGGAAGGAAGGAAGGAAGGAAGGAAGGAAGGAAGGAAGGAAGG
>NC_058133.1:279330305-279349779 GCF_016433145.1 Gracilinanus agilis | reverse complement strand
CCCCCAGAACTGCAGAACCTTACCACTGGCACCTCTTTCTCAGTCTCTACTACCACCCACCAACCTTTCCAACAAATAATCTTCTTCCCACTAAAAGGGAGTATCTTAGTGCCCTTGGAAGTTCTCTAAAATAAAGTTCCAAAACAGATCACTTAGAGTGGTGGAGCATCTTTCCACACTGGGAGATCCTCTTACCAACATCAGTGAAATCGCTGGTCCTGTTGTGTTTCTTTTTAGTATATATATATATATATATATATATATATATATATATATATATACTATTTGCATTTCATGATGTTCCATCTTTTGAATGTAAGACTCATCCTGGGCTCCGCTCAATCCAGGGACCCTAATTTCTAGAAACGGTCCTAAAGTAGCCTCAAAAAAAAAAGTGTCTGGGTGACTTCCTATTTCTTTGTGTTCTTGAACTAAAGATGACTTGTAGCTTTACACATTTGAATGTGGTTAGAGCCCCTACACACACATACACAAACACATACTCAACTGCCCTTCCACCACCACACATGTAGCCACACACCCCACCACCGAGGGAACACCCAGGGACTGGCAGTCCCCTAAGGATCACCACAGGTATGTCCTAGGTCTCCATCTGACTCTTCACCTCCTGCATTAGACAAGGCCAGTTCAGGGGGGGAGCCCTTCCAAAGGCAGCCCATGGGTGAAAGAAGGCCAACAGAGTCATGTCTTCGTTGCCTGCTCTTCCACACCTGGAACTCATGGAAACCAGAAAGATAGAAGTTAACACTTAGTTAACACTGCACTTCTCTGATCTTTACCCATCAGTGTGCTGGTAAACATTTAGCATCTGGCTTTAAAACATAGGCAGGACACATTTTAAAGTTCATTCTGCATTATTAACATTTTCTCCATCACTTTCTTTTCTTTTTTCTCTGAAATAACCCTTACTTTCTATCTTAGTATGAATTCCAAGACAGAGGAATAGCAAGGACTATGCAATCGAGGTTAAGGGGCTCGCTCACAGTCACACATCTAGGAAATGTCTGAGGCCAAATTTGAACTACATCACTTTCTTAGGTCTAGATAATCAACAGAAGAACAAATCAAGCATGCTCCAATTTGTAGCTTTCCCTATGTAAGCCCGTTTGAGCTGTCTCTAGCACAAGTCTGTCCCAACCCCAATGGAAACCTTCCCAAAGAACTTGGGCATCCTTGGAATTAATTTCCCTGAATCACAATTATTCACAATGGCACATTAAAGTATTTTTGTTGTGTCATTTCAGCTGTGTATGACTCTTTGGAAGCACATTTGGGGTTTTCTTGGTAAAGATACTAGAGTGATTTGCCATTTTCCTTCTCCAGCTTGTCTCACAGATGAGGAACTGAGGCAAATAGGGTTAAGTGACTTGACCAGAGTCACACAGCTAGTAAGTAAGTGTCTGAGTCCAGATTTGAACATTAAAGTTTATTATATGCTTTTCCCACAACCATCCCTAGAAGCTGGTGGGAAAAGTGTTATCGTTGTCCTTTTTTCAGAATAGGAAACTGAGGCTCAGTGAATTAAAAGGATTTGTCTAAGGTCACATAACTACCTTGACAGCTGGGACTCAAACCCAGGTCTTCTGATTTCAGGACCAGCACACTTTCTAGAGGCTAAATAGCTTTCCAAAGTCAGCAATTCTCAGAAGTAGAGAGTGTTCCAGATTGTAAGGGTGGGGACATTCTTAGAGCAATGGTAACTGGAGCAGAACTGAGTATCTGGGGCTAAATGAAACTAGGCAGCCTTCCTTCTGGCTATCTACCACCTTCCTTTCTATCTCAGTTCCCTTTCCAATTTCAGCTTCTTACTCTCATCCCATTTCCTATCCCCTGTACTTCTTCCCTGACTGTTTATTAGGGTCCGCTTCCTCCTTCTCAGTCTGCTTCCATAAATCAATCAAATCATCTATTGATAAGCATTTATTATGTACCCACTATGTGCCAGGCACTGTACTAAGCACTCAGGATACCCCTCAAAAACCTACACACCTCTTAAAAAGAGATTGGCATTACTTGCTCCTCTGAATTCCTATGGTAATTTTTGCCTCTATATAATTCATCTAGCAACTACTCACAAATTAATTTTTGTTGAAAGAGCATTGTTTGGAGCCATCTAGGTGGCTCAGTAGATTGAGAAATAGATCTAGAGATGGGAGATCCCGGGTTCAAATCTGGCCTCAGATACTTCCTACCTCTTAACCTTGGGCAAGTCACTTAACCACCTTCCACCCCATTACTTAGCCCTTAACTCTCTTGTGCCTTGTAACCAGTATAGTGTATTGAGTCTAAGATGGAAGATATGGGTTTTAGGTTGCTTGTTTGTTTGGGGGTTTGTTTTTTTTTTAAAGAAAAAGAAAGAGCATCATTTCTGAAGTCAGAAGATCTATGTTAGAGCCCCAATTTTATATAAGCTGTATGACTTTGGACAAGTCACTTGACCTCTTCTATAAAATAGAGATAATCACATACCTCACAGAGCTGCTGTCAGGAAAATGCTTCACAAACTTTCAAGAACTCAGTCCTTTTATGTCTTTTTCTGGTTTCCCCAGTAATACTATAAGCTTTCTGAGGACAGGGACCAAGTCTTATGAGTCTTTGTAAGCCCCACGAAGAAGTGGGCTCATGCTATGTCCAGAGACTTGTCCAGTAACTGCTTCTGACTAATGATGATGTTGAGAATGTGGTTGTTTGGTCAGAACATGGTCTTTTGTTCAAAAGATCAGAAATGCAGAGGTGGATGGTACAATGGAAACCAACCTCCTCATTTCAAAGGGGAGGAAACTGAGGTTCCTAAGGTCAGAGGATTGTTGGCTTAATGACCTAGATTTGAAAGGGAGCTCAGAGCTCTTTTGGACTGATCTTGTTTTACAATAAGGAAACAGGTCCTAAGGAGGGGAAGCATCTGAAACTAGGAGTTGGAAACATCAGAAAAGATTCTAAAAGGGACCCAGCCAGTCATTTGGTCAGAGGTCCCAAGAAGGGCTGGTCTTTTCCTGCTGTCCAAACCAGAGCTAATAAACTCCTGGTGGCATGATGCTTACAAGACTTCTGAGGGAAGCGAAACCAGATTAAAACTTAATCAGGAAATATTTAATAAAATAAGGATACAATAGGATATAGATAATGCTCATTTGAGATTTTCTAAGTCAGTACGTGAGCATCTAGAGTGGTACAAAGGAGTCGGGGCAACTCTTCTTCCTGAGTTCAAATCTGACCTCAGACACTTACCACCTGTATGATCCTGGGAAAGTCACATAACCTTGTTTGCCTCCATTTTCTCATCTGTAAAAGGAGCCAGAGAAGGAAATGGCAAACCATTCCAGTATCTTTGCTAAGAAGACCCTAAATGGGATCCACAAAGAGTCAGACAAATGACTCACAACAACAATAAAGTGGATATAGAGCAGGCAGGGATACAAGTATGATTCCACAGGACCAGACCTAGGATTTCATCAGTGATGGAACTCCCAGTATGGAAATTCATTTCCTCCACCTATGCAGCCCTCTCATAACAGGTCAGTAGCTTGTAATGCTACCTGGAAGCACTACATGCTTATGTGGCTTGCCTAGTGTCACACAAGCGGCATACATCAAAGGATTTAATTGAATCCAGACCTTCCTGATGCCACGGCATCTATCTCTTCTCCAGAGATAGTTATGGGAAGGGCAAATGTAAAGGGATGGGAAGACCTTGACTTATTTTCCTTAACAATTTCCCCTAGAAAAGTAAGCAATGGAGGACAAAAGGGAATACTCAAGAAGGATATATATACAAATAATATTTGTATATATATAAAAATATATATAATAATACACAAAAAATATGGCCATTTTAGGCTTAGCACAGAATGGGCAGCCAGTGGTCATTGCCTCCTTCCTGGTGGGTCTGCCCTCATCCCACGGAGGAAAACTAGGTCATCATAATTCTGCCCCTGCGGCCTGAGGAGCCAGCCAACATGGCAACCGCACTAGGCCTCCACGCTGGCGGTCACACATCAGTATGATTGATCCCTGTGTGTGCAGCGCTTTGATATCCGGGGATGAAAGAAAAGGTTCTCAAAGCCCCCATTCATGGACCCTACACCCAGGAGCAGAGAACAGAAAAAAAAAAAAGTGTTTCCCCACAGGTTTAGAAAGGTGTGTTCCTGTTTATTAATTGAAGACCACATAAAGAATGTAGAACCATAAATGTTCCTTTCTGAGTCATACAGGTCCAGTGGCTGAACTTGGGGAAAAAACTTAAAAAAAAAAATACCACCCTTTGGTGATCTCCCTGAGACAAAAAGGGGCAACAGCCATGTTTGTGTGAGAGGAAATAGTCCCCCCAAAAGCCAGGACGGTCCATTTCCAGAGAGGCCCTCACCTTCTTCGATGGGTCTGAATGCTAAAGAGGCTTGGAGCTAGTTTACTCACAGAGGGTGGGGTCCAGCAGCGATGAGCCCCTCCATTTCCCTTTTCTGCTGCCACCACCATCTTGCTTTCTCCCTCCAGATGGCCTCTCTCCCATGTGTTTTTCCTACAGCGTTTAGTCCCACCCCTCCTAGCCTCATTGCTTCCCCCAAGCCCCAAGCCCTCCTTCCACCCCCATCTAAGGAGGGAAGAAAGGTCATCGGCAATTAGCTCTCCAATGGAAACTGGGAAGAGCTAAGCGGAGGTCCTCGCAACCGCTGAAAGGACTTCGTATCTTTCCAGGAAGGGAAGCAAGAATAGAATATGGAGTCCCGAGTCTGGATCAGAGACCACAAGCTACATTTTCCATCTACAGCAGGGACCATGAAAAAGGAATTAGGGAACCAACTAGAGATAAGATGGGGGCTTGGGCTCCCTTTTGAAGCTTAATTAAAGCAAACTGATAGGTTTTAGACTGTGCATGTAACCAGAATCCATAATTGGGGATGATAATCATTAACAGGTACCCATGTTATTCCAGAGCAAAAGGATGAAGGGGAAGCTAGTTCAGCCTCCCAGTACAGTAGAGGAAATCCGAACTGTGATAATTAAATACAAATAATGCCCCGAGGCAAAAAATTCCTGGTCTCCCCTGATAAGGGGGAGGGGGAAATCTACTCAGAGTCATCTACGTTTCATTGACTTCTCTGGAAGGTTTGGATTTGTTTCCAGGAGAGGGGATCAAACAGAGCTGTCACCATGTCCATCCGAGCAGTTGTCTCCAGTCTGTGCAGGGCACACCCTCCGGCCGGGGACCACCAGCAACTTTTTATGATTTCTTTACACTACAAATATTTGGCAGGACTGAAATCACCCAATAAAATAAACCTGGGGCTTCATCTGCAGTTCTGAGACGCTCTCCAAGTGTTCCTTGGAGCCTGGCCCAAAACAACCGATGCTCATCATATTCCAATATCAAATGAAAATATGTCCTTATTTTTTTGTGCCTCGCTACTACTGTCTACTATTAAAGGAAAAACCGTGCTTGAGTGTGTGTGTGTGTGTGTGTGTTTGTAAGCCTTCATGCAAACAGAGACAGGGTCAAGCTGAGTCACCCAACTGGGTGGTACTTCAGTGGTCTACAGGATAGTGTCCACCATTGTTCCAAACAGGCAGGAGCTGAACGAGTCACCAAGATTCCCGCCACCGCCACCGCATTACCACCTTGTGATATATGGTGGTGGTAACCAGGTGACCTGAGCCAGAAAACCTTGTTGGCACCAGAGGCATCCTTTTCGGGCCCTTCCCTGCCTCACCCACAGGCCACCTTAACCACTCACCCACCCATTATAACCTTCCTGCCTGGAAAATGAGACTGGTGTTGGGTTCTCTTGGAGGAAGAAGGCAGGCCATAGAGAGAAATAAGAAGGGTGGGGTCTTGGGAATGGGAAAGAACTAGGGGTTCAGTGGAATCTGTCTGGAAAATTGTCCAGACAGAGTTACACAAGGTGAGGAAGGATAATGAGAAGACAGCCACAAACATTAACTAATTCCCTGTGGTACCAAGCAGGCCATCACTATTTTCTCCTGTTTGCCAGTGAGGTCACTCTAGTTGTGTGTGTGTGTGTGTGTGTGTGTGTGTGTGTGTGTGTGTGTGTGCACACACGCGCGCACCCTTTCCCCTACAACCACAGAATAAACCCAAAAGAGGGAGAGGGAAAAAATGCTGATGACTTGGATCATTAAGGCATTCCTCCAAGTGGAACCCAGCAGAGGAGATAGGGGGAAGGGTGGGCAAAGGAGAGGGACTCATTCAGAATCTAATTGTTTTTATTATTGAATTATTCATCAGAATCTTAGTCTTAGAACATGTGCCCCAGGCCTCTAACCTCCTCTATGCCAGAGCCTTCCTCAAATTTATATAGTATTTTCTCTAAGAAAGGCAAGAGCTATTTATGGATCTGATTTGAAATTATAGTTGCTCTCTAGGGACAAGGAAGGAAAAAATTATTATTTTCCACATTTAACATATAGGAAAAGAGGGACACAGGGGAAATGGTTCGCCTGAGACAACACAGCAAACAGACACAAATCCAAGGCTCCTCATAACCAGTTCAATGCTCCATCTAATGGAGCAAATAGTATTCATGGTAGAAATATGGCTTTTATTGGTGTTTCCTCTCTTATTTCTAGCACTAGTAATAAACCCAAGATCTTTTTGTTCTTAATTGCACTTATTCAATGATCTGGCCAAGAGCATGGTGCCATTAATGCTAATTCTCAATTATCCAGGACCTAGTTATCAAATTACAGATTATCCAGTTACCTGATTCCTCTCTTTTCTCTCTTCTGCTGGGATGTTTTGCTATTTTTGTTATCAGTTAACACTTCTTTTATGGATGGGGAACCTGTGTTATAGTTTTGGCTCCAAAGTATCAAAGCATTTCAGTCATTGTGAGCAATTTGATGTTCTCCAAATTCAGGCATACCATCTCCCACCTCTGAGACTTTGTACAGGCTACTTCCGAATCCTGGAATGCATTTACTCCTCACCATTTCCTCCTAGAATCCCTAGCTTTCTTCAAGGTCACCTTCTGTAGGAAGTTTTTGCTGATCTCCCTATTTCTTAATCTTTCCTCCTTAATTTATCCTATATATATTTTTCTGTGTCCTTGGTATATCCCTATGATCTAACAGATTGTAATTTCCTTGAGAATAGGCTTTTTTATTTATGTCTTTGTACCCCCAGCTGCTAGCACATTGTGTTTATTATTGCTGTTGTTCAGTTGTTTTAGTCATGTCCAACTCTTCATGATCTCATTTGGAATTTTCTTGGCAAGGATACTGGAGTGGTTTGCATTTCCTTCTCCTTCCTTCCTTTCTTCCTTTCTTCCTTCCTTCCTTCCTTCCTTCCTTCCTTCCTTCCTTCCTTCCTTCCTTCCTTCCCTCCCTCCTTCCTTCCTTCCCTCCCTCCTTCCTTCCTTGCATTTGCAGATGAGGAAACTGAGGCAAATAGAGTTTAAGTGAGTAGCCCAGGGTTACACAGTTAGAAGTATCTGTGGCCAAATTTGAATTCAGATCTTCCTAAATCAGGCCTGGAACTCTTATCTACTGTACCACCCAGTCCCCCCCACCCCCTTATCTATAGATATGGTGACACTTTTGTGAACTTTGGTATGGTGGTGAAATGATTTTTATTTTATTAATAATGTTAAAGAAATCAAAACCAGGTAGGGACAGGATGAAATATAAATTTTCCCCATCTATCCACTGTGCTACCAAGCTGCCCACCATGCTTAATAAAAGTCTATTGGATTGGGCATTTGTCTGGATGATGTTATATGGTTTACAAAGTGCATTTCTCTCAACAACCCCATGAATAAGAAAGTATCATTTTATCCCTATTTAACAGATAAGAGAATTGAGCCATAGAGAAGCTAAAGGATTAGAGTGGGGTCATTCTGCTCATTAAGTTAAGTGTCTCAGCCAGCACTTAATCTCAAGTCTTCTTGCAGGAAGACCCTACCACTCTTTCCATTATTCTGTGCTGCCTCTCAAGGCAAATGGTTGTCTAAATGTACAGTTTTAGATAACTCACTTCAAGTTTCTGTTCCTCATTGATAAAGTTAAGTCCACAGGCCTAGATTCATTCAGCAGAGACATTAAAAGCCTGCCATTTGCAATGTGTGAGAGATAAGGTACATAATGGAAAGGGAATTGTTTTTGAAAGCAGGAAAATCCAGATTCAAATCTGCCTCTTATGCATACCTGCTTTTTGACTCTAGGCTAGTCACTTCCCCTCTAGACTCCCAGGCAACCCTAAATAGGTATTTTTAACATTTAGGTATGTTTTTCAAGGACTCATTCCATAATTTGATGAAGCCTTCCCAGAATAATTTCTTTTAAACCCTTACCTTTTAGGTATTGGTTCCAAGACAGAAGAATGGTAAAGGCTTGGCAATTGGAGTTCCAGGGTCACACAGCTAAGAAGTATCTAAGGTCACATTTGAACCCAGGACCTTCTGCCTCCAGGCCTGACTCTCTATCCACTGAATTACTTCATTGACCCCCAAATAATGTTTTTAAATGCATAAAAGACATAGAATTAGAAAGAAAACCAATAATATTGAAATAATCATCAAAATGGGCATTTTTTTCATCAAGTTCATGGATTTGAGACTAAGAACCTCTGCAAGTATAAGACTTTATAGATTTCAAAATAGTTGCTGACGTCCATTGACAGAAAGAATTTTCACCAGACAACAAAGGAAACACATGAGCAGTGCTCTGTGTGTTGAGGTTAGTCCCTTCCAGTTTGAAGCTTTTAATCTCTTGTAGGCTTATTATTATATCATGAGGGAGGGAGAAATAGCCATGAAAATCCACTGTAAATTTTTCTCTTTAGCAGCTTTAAAATAAAAAGTTTAGCAAAGTAGGAAGGGGAATGAAAATTTATAATTAAAATCAGAATTGAGTATAGTTTTCCCTTGCCAGCCTGGCCATCTAGGATCTCTTAAATTCAATAGGTCCTCTACAATCCAGGAAGTCCAAAGGCTTTTAGTGTTCTCTAGCTTCTTGCATGGCTGGGAAATCTAGCCCTTCTCAAAACATCCTATCCAGCTTCATGAGTCATTGCATGCTTGCCACCTGCAAGCCTTACTAAACTTCAAGTGGTTGAGAGAAATGAAGGTTTGGATCAGAGCCAGGCTACCACAATGATGCTTGCCAGTCACATATAGACCAAATCCAATCTAATAAACAGTTATTAAGCACCAACAGCTAGCTGTCACAGTGAATAGAGTGCCAGGATTGAAGTCAATAAGACTCATTTTCATGAGTTCAAATCTAGCCTCAAACACTTACTAGCTGCGTGATTCTGGGCAAGTCACTTAATTATATTTGCCTCAGTTTCCTTATCTATAAAATGTACTAGAAAAAGATGGCAAACCACTCTAGTACCTTTGCCAAGAAAACCCCAAATTTGGAGTCACAAAAACTCTGACATAACTGAAATAAATGAATGAATGAACAACAAAAAATGTGACTGGCATATAGAAAGGTTAAGAAAAATAATCCCTGCCCTCAGGGACTTTCCAATTGAATGAAGGGAGATGACACATAAATGGCAGCCAGATCCCCTACCAGCTCGGAGGAAAGAAGAAAAAAGATGGCTAAATCGCACCTTCACTCCACAAAATGCATCCATTTTTATTTTATCTTGGTAAATGTTGTAAGGTATTGGCCATATCTAGTTTCCATCAGATTGTTTTTCAGTTTTCCCAGCAATTTTTACCTTTTACAGCTGTTTGTTGTCTATCTGTTCTGTTTCCATGATCTACTTTTCTATTTCTTAGCCAGGGGTGGGGCAGCATCTCCCTGGTAATCTTGTTCCCTCCATTAGACTATGAACTCCTTGAGAGCAGGAACAGTCTCTTCCCTTTCTTTATATCTTTTGCTCAGGATATTGCCAGGGACATGCCATGGCTCCCATCAATGGAGCTCTTACATTCTCCCTCGGTTAAGAGGCACATTATCTACGAAGTGTTCTAGTAGTACATTTGGTAAAGGCATACGTTGGGAAAAATAAAGTAGAATTACACAAAGCATATAGGCATGCTACATGCATTCTCAATTTTCCCCCCAGGTCATCATCTATCAAACCCCATCTCTGGCCAAATAAGTGAGGCATTCCTGTGACTGCATGTCTTAACTCTCAGTCTCTCCATCTTATGCATAGAGGCATGTATCCAGGATTCTATCAACCCACAACCTCACTTCTGGACCTCTGTATGGTTTACACCAAATCTAGGTGTCTCCAACCCGCATTGGGGGCAAACTGGTTATCATGGACCACCATAGTTTTAATCATCATTGCTTTCTAACATAGTTTAAAATATGGTACTGAAAGTATTTATAGCTGCACTCTTTGTGGCAACAAAAAATTGGAAAATGAGGGGATGCCCTTCGATTAGGGAATGGCTGAACAAATTGCGGTATCTATTGGTGATGGAATACTATTGTGCTGAAAGGAATAATGAACTGGAGGAGCTAGAATGACCTCCAGGAATTGATGCAGAGTGAAAGGAGCAGAACCAGGAGAACATTATACACAGAGACTGATACACTTTGGCACAATCAAATGTAATGGACTTCTCTACTAGAAGCAATGCAATGACCTGGGACAATCCAGAGGAACTTATAAGGAAAAATGCTATCCACATCCAGAGAAAGAACTGTGGGAGTAGAAACACAGAATAAAAACAACTGTTTGATCACATGGTTTGGTGGGAATATGATTGGGGATGTAGACTCTAAACAATCACCGTAATGCAAATGTCAACAATATGGAAATAGGTCTTGATCAATGACACATGTAAAACCCAGTGGAATTGCATGTTGGCTATGGGAGAGGTGTGGGAGGAGGGGAGAGAAAGAACATGAATCATGTAACCATAGAAAAATCTTCTTAATTAATGAATAATAAAAAAAAATCTGGTACTGTTAATCCCCTTTCCTTTACACTGTTTTTGGAGAAAAATGTTTCAAAAGCTCAAGAAACTCAACTTGAACCAGTCCTCTGGCATCATAAGTGACTGAGGAGGCAACAGCTAGCAGATAGCCTAGAGCAGAGCTGTCTGTGTCAAACAGCAGCATCCTTTCCTCTTATACCACCCCAAAAGTTCTGTCAGGTTGAATTGTAAACTACAAGAACCCATGGCAGGAAGCAGCTGGGTGGCTCAGTGGATTGAGAATCAGGCCCAGAGATGCGAAGTCCTGGGTTCAAACCCAGCCTCAGATACTTCCTAGCTATGTGACTGACCCATTGCCTAGCCCTTAACACTCTTCTGCCTTGGAACCAATACACAGTATTGGTTCCAAGACAGAAGGTAAGGGTTTAAAAAATAAAAGAACTCATGGCAAAGACCATGTTTGCTGAGTATGGGAAGGATTGTCCATTCTATATTAAACATTTCCTACTTGTACAGGCATGAATCTAGTCATCCTTAATAGCATCTTGTTAAAAAAAAGATGATAACGGTATATTTTCTGTAATTTCCTCTGAATTGGAAGTTCTTGTTAAGGAATTCCCTCTCTCTCAAGTCAAATTCGCACCTGCTAAACAACTTAGTCTCAGAAAGTCTCTCGGGGCACTGAGACACTATATGATTTGTCCAAGACTACACAGCTAGTATGTGTCAGAGGAGGAATTTGAACCCAGATTTTCCTAATTTCAAGTCCAGCATCCTATGAGATGTCAAAGAATCAGAGGCTGAATCTCTACTTTGTTACTTAATTGTATGATTTGGGGCAAATTACTTAATAACTTTCATTCTTTCTTTTTCATTTTTTAAACCCTTACCTTCCATATTAGAATCAGTACTGTGTATTGGTTCCAAGGCAAAAGAGTGGTGAGGATTAGGCAGTGTGTCACACAGGGTATTGCACAGGGTCAAATGTTTAAGCAGTGTCCGAGGCCGTATTTGAACTCAGAACCTCCCATTGGTAGACCTGGCTCTCAATCTACTGAACCAGCTGCCCCTAACTTTAACTACTTTCAATCTTAATTTTCTCATCTGCAAAATAATAGCATTGAACTAGGTGCTTTCTAAAGCCACCAGTTCTATATTTTAGAAGCATAAAGCAGAGCCCATAGTAGGAATTTAATAAATACTTTTTGCTTGATTAGTCTGGGTTGAGTGATTTGCATCCCTTGTGCCATAAGAAATTATAAACAGGCTAATTTTTTTAAAACTTGGAATGAACTACATGGGATAATGAACAGCAAAATAAGTAGGACCAAGAGAATATAATATACAGCTACAGAGTTAATATTTGAAGAATAACTTGTGAATGTTCACTCCCTGAGAATGAACTGAAAATTGGAAAACTGAAAAACATAATCTATATAAAAATATGCAGGTAGGAAAGGGAGGAGCTGAGAAAATTGTATATAAATTCTACTAATTAAAAAAAAAAGAAGAATGTATTTCCTTTCATATTGATTTGGGATCTGGGGAGATTTACTAAAATCCAAAGGGTACAGGGACAAAGGGGGGGAAAAGTTGGAAATCCTTACCAAGGAGCTACTTCAAAGGGCTACTTAAGCCAAACTGATCATTTTTTAGGTGAGGAAACTAAGGATCCAAGAAGCGAAATGGCTTCTTTGAGGTCACAGAGGCAGTAGGAAGCAAAACCAAGATCCTTTTTATTCAAATCCAACAATCTTTCCACTGAATTACACTGTGTTCTTTTCCCAATTCTGATCCTCACAAGTTGCGTAACCATGAGAAAGTCCTTTCATCTCCCTGGCCTCACTCTCCTTACTTTTAACATGGAATTGCACTAGACTAGAGAGCATCTGAGGTCCCTTCTAGCTCTGGATCTATGGGTCCATGAATTGTAAAATGGAGACGATGACCCTTAAGCTACCTTCTACCCTGGGGCCATATTGGTAAAGTAAACCTTTCAGTACCATGTAGTAGTACAAACTTCTTGAGACTGGGACCTGTGTGATGACTTCTTTTTTACCAGTGGTATAAAGCTAGTGGATAGAGTACTCAGTTTGGAATTAGAAATATTCATCTTCCTGGGTTCAAATCCAGCCTCAGACATTTATTAGCTGTGTGTCCTTGGGCAAATCACTTAACCCTGTTTGCCTTAGTTCCTCATGAACTGACAAAGGAAATAGCAAACCACTTTAGTATCTTTGCCAAGATGAGGTTATGAAAAATACAGCTGAGACCATTCAACACCACCTCCAGCACCTGGCAGGGTAGGGAGGAAAAGGGAGTATTTATGTAGCACCTACTATATGTTGGTACTTTATAGATATTTTATATGTACGTTATAGATATTTTCTCATTTGATCCTCACAACAATCCTGGGAAGTAGGTGCTCTCATGATCTCCATTTTTACAGCTGAGGAAACTGAGACAGGCCAAGGTGAAATGTCTTTTCCCCAGTCAGTTATTAAATGTCTGAGGCAGGATTTGAATTCAGGTCTTCCTGCCTCTAGGTCCACAGGTCTATCATTATACCACCTTGGTAACTTTAACTACATAGTACTTTGCACAGAGCAAGCATTAAATGAATCTTTGTTGAATGCAATTTAACTGTTACCATCAAAAAAAGATTCAAAATAGGATCATGAATCTAGTTTTTTAAATTATTTGTGATTAATATATATATATTTAACATTAATTTATTTGTGATTAAGTATTATGTTTAATTATAATAATAATTTGGAAGGGTTATCAAAGAACATACAGCTGAGGAAACTGAGGCTGTGGGAAGAATAAAGGTTCCCAAGTGATGCTAAAAGGTTTACTTTACCAATATAGCCCTGGGGGAGAAAATAGTTTAAGGATCATCATCTCCATTTTACAATTCATGGACTTATATAGATCATGAGCTAGAAGGGACCTCAGATGCAATTCTATGTTAAAAGTAAGGCAAGTGAGGCTCATTTGCTCAAGTCATACAACAAGTGCAACAATTACTTCTACTGCTACTAAAGATAATAATAAGTAGCATCTGTATAATTAATATTAATTATTATTAATTACATATTATAATTAATAATTAGTGTAAACTTTAACATATGAGACGTATTTTACGGACATAGTCTTATTTGATCCTTATACCAACTCTCTGAGGTAGGCTCTGCTATTATTCCCATTTTATGGATGAGGAAATTGAGGCTGAGAGGACTCGAGTAAGGTCACACAGCCTTAGATAGTTGAGGTAAGATTTAAAGTCCAGTACTCCACCCCCTAGGTAGAAAGCAACAAAAGCAGGATTTGAACCCAAGTCCTCCTAGTCCACTGCCAGGGCTCTTTCCATTGTGCCAGCCAGGTCTCATACTCTACAGAATATGACTTGACCTTCAGAACTTTTATTTCTATACAACTTTTCAAGTACACGCTGACTGTATAGAGTGAGGAAGCTCCGTACACGTGAATCCACAAGGCTGGGCTTCTGGTCCCTGACCTCTCACAATCAAGACCAGATTCCCAGCCATGTGCCTGTCTCCAGTCTGCCTCACACCAGCCGTGCGGCCTCAAAGAACAGTCCTCTGCTGTGCAAACAGGTGCTCCGGGGTTCACCCAAAAGGGAAGGGATAGGGGTGAGGGATGGGGGGAGAGAGAGAAAAAACCTTTCCACTCAGCACCAGCAAGCCTCAATTTTTTTTTTAAGTAAGTGTTACTTAACAGTAGGCCTTGTAAAGCTCATAAAACATTGGAACATCTGGTAAATGGTGTCAATTTTACATGTTTTCCAGCAAAGGGGAACATGAGTCTTGTTTCCATTGGCCTTTCTGAAAGGTGCTGGGCCCCATGCTGCTGCCTCCCTCGGCTCCCTGCCCATCCTAGATTTTCATGGGACAGTTTCAGCTCTAGTAGGTCAGTGGCTGCAACCAGCCAGCCTAGCAACAGGCTACGGGCAAACCCCAAATCCAACACCAAGAGGCCAGAAAAATAAGGACGAGTAGGCTAGCCATTGAGCGCTCGGTGAAGAAAAACCAGAAATCATGGGCCAGGCCATACCATTTCATTCTAGGGACATGCGTCAGGTCGCATCCCAAGGCCATCTTGGTTTTTCATGGATCACTATCATGCCATTCTCTAAATGCCAAAAATAAGAAAAATGAAGACCTTTTGTTGCTGTTTGGTTTTATTCTAGACATGAAACAAGCTGTTGGGCAGAAATTCTGGTGGGCTCAACACCAGAGCAACTTTCAAAATGAGCCACCTCCAAGTCTTCTGGAAATATTGCCTTTCCCCCATCATTGAAATGGGGGGGTTGCTATGATGCCCGTTTTTATAAACGAAAGAAAGAGGGGTTCCCCAAATCATAAATGAAGATCTTTGTGCCCAGCCTCCTCCCAGCTCCCTGACAAAGCTCTATGAAGAATCTGTCCTTGCTCCCAATGGTCCTGACCAGCCTCAGTGGATGGGTTCTAGTCCTACAGGTAGCAATATGCAGTGGGATCTTTTTGAATGTCAAACCCTTGCTTGGGTCAAGATTGAAGGCAGATCTTGTGAAGATAATCATAATAATAACTTTTATATAGTATTTACTCTGTACCAGGTATGGCATTAAGTGATTTATAATTTTTGTCTCATTTGACCCTTGGGTGGTAGATGCTATTATTTGCCTCATTTTTACAGATCGGGAAACTGAGGCAAATAGAGGTTAAGTGACATGCCCAAGATCACACAGTTAGTATGTATCTAAGGATGGATTTTAAGCTCAGATCTTCCTGACTCCAAGTCCAGTGCTCTATCCACTGTACCACCTAGCTCCCCCCTATACACTGATGTGGTTATACACTATATGGATATACACCATATCAATATATACTATAAACTGATTTGCTGTTTTTGTTTGGCCATTTTTCATTGTGTGACTCTTTGTGACTCATTAGTAGGGTTTTCTCAGCAAAGACACTGAAGTGGTTTGCCATTCCCCCCCTAGCTCATTTTGCTGGCAAGGAAACTGAAGCAAATGAGGTTCAGTGACTTTCCCAGGGTCACACAATTAGTAAGTGTTTGAGGCCAGATTTGACTTGTTCAAGATCTCACAGCTAGTTTGTGTCTAAGGATGGATTTTAAGCTCAGGTCTTCCTGATTGCAGGCCCAGCACTCTATCCATTGTACCATCTACCTCTCCCCATATGCTAATGGGGTAGACCTCTTGGGGTGGAGGTGACACGAGGGGTGGACTACCTTAATTTTTATTTTATTAATGTTAAAGATATCAAAACCAGGTGGGGACAAGATGAAATACAGATCATCCCCATCATCCTGTTAGCCACTGTCAACTGTCCCAAAGATACTTGCTATGAACCTAGAGAAGATGAGCTCCCATCCCAGAACTTCCACTCAACTACAAAAATAGAGTGTTTATCAGAGTAGTCCACTGGCCAGTGACTATTAAAGAACAAAAATAGCCTGGCCACTCATTCCCTGACCAGAAGATGAGAAGAAGAAATGTGGTAATAATAATAATACATATGATAATTGGGAATTGATTTGTGATTTCATCAATTTAGGGAATGCCTCCTGGATAAGGGAACCATTAAGGCCAGTATTAATCAAGCCTTTCTATGTAACTCTGAGCCCTAGAGGGTCACCTTGAGCCCCTCAAGGCACACATTGAGTAGGAGTCAGAGACAAGCCTTAAATCCAGGTGCTTCTGCCTCCAAAGCCTATTCTCTATCCACTAAGCTAGGCTACCTCTAGAATAATAACAAAGATAATGATGATAGCTGACTTTATATTGTGCTTTAAATGTTGTAGATTGCTTTATGCTTTAGAAATAATTTAATTATATCTTGAGTGTGCATTGATGAACTTTAAGAATACCCAATCAGGTATTCTAATGCTTTTTTTTTTAATCCCTTACCTTACTTCTTGGAATCAATACTGTGTATTAGTTCCAAGGCAGAAGAGTGGTAAAGGCTTGGAAGTAGGGGTTAAGTGACTTGCCCAGGTCACACAGCTAGGAAGTGTCTGAGGCCAAATTTGAACTTAGGTTTTCCTGACTTCAGGCCCAGTGCTCTGTCTACTTTGCCACCTGACTGCACATAGTAGAGGATTAATAAATGCTTTGATGACTGACTGATTTGCTGTTTCTCACCTAAGACAGTACATCTTCTAATTCCATGCTTTACCTCTGGCTGTCCGCTATGCCTGGAATGTTCTTTTTCCTTACATCTCTGCCCTCTGGCATGCCTGGCTTCCTTCAAGTCTCAGCTAAAGTCTCACCTTATGCAAGAAGTCTTTTCCCAGTGCTCCTTTATCTTAGTGCCTTCCCCCTGTTGATTATCTTCCATTTATCCTGTATATATCTTATTTGTACATGGTTTTTTTTCTCCCCTTTCCACTTTAGAATATGAGTTTGCTTATACATAGTTGTTGACATGGTCTCTCCCCCATCAGATTATGAGCTCCTTGAGAATAGAATAGGGCCTGTTTTTTGCTTTTTTTTTGTTTGGAGGGTAGATTTTGGAGGTTTTGTGTTTCTTACTTTCCTTTTTTCCCAGTGCTTATCACAGGGTAGGCACTTAATAAGTATTTATTGACTGGTACTTAATAAGTGGTACTTAGTGGTACTTAATAACTACTTATTGGTCCTCTGAGTACAAAGGACAAACAATAACAACCACATTTACTAGATTTGACTCACAGTAAGACATAAACCTGTCTTCAAGAATGTGATGACAATCACGTCAAAGAGATATTTTGCCTTGTTCTCCTTAGTCCCAGAGAGAAGAGCAAGGATAGAAAGGTAAAAATTGACGAAAGATGATCTTGGCTCTGTAAAAGGGGGTAAAAATCCTAAACATCAGAGCTGACTAAAAAGGAATGAGCTGCCTTGGTAGTACTGTTTCATGGAACATTAGATACCTACTTGTCAAAGATGTTGTTCATGGGGGTCCCTACTCAAGTAGGAAATGGAGTAGAGGTCCCTTGAGGTTAGGCAGGGGCATCTGGGAGTGAGAATGATTTTTGTTGGGCTCCAGTCCTTCATTAAGCACTTGTGGTAGACATTGAAAAACCCAAGGGCCAGACCAATAAGGGTGAGGTTCCAGAATAAAGCTAGTTTAAGATTAAGGATATTACAGCTATCTAATCAGGCACTATATAGACAATGTATTAGTAAATTTGTGAATTGTTTTTCTTTTTTTTAAACCCTTACCTTCCACCTTAGAATCAATACTATGTTTTGGCTCTAAGGCAGACGAGCAGTAAGGGCTAGGCAATGGGATTAAGTGACTTGCCCAGGGTCACACAGCTAGGAAGTGTCTGAGACTAGATTTGAACCCAGGAACCCCCATCTCTAGGCCTGGCTCTCAATCCACTGAGCTGCCCAGCTGCCCAGCTGCCCCCAGTTGTTTTTCTTTTTAATGAAGACCTTCGCTTAAAATTCTGGGTAGTTTAGTTTTGATCCTGGGAAAAGAAAGATGAAAATTGTAGTTAGAAGCAAAATGTGTCAACAAGTTTTGGGGTACAAGCCAGGGAACAGCAGGACAATGGGTTTATGGAGAGCCAGAAGCTTAAGGGAACACAGTGAAAGCAGCCAGTAATAGGTCTTGCCTTGAGACAGATCATATTCCTGAAGGATCTCAGAGCTTGTTCTAAAATTGTCCCTCAGCCCTTGGTCAGAAAATTCCATGAACTGTAGCCCATGGCTTTTCAGTTTATCGGATTCTTAAATGTTACAAAAAAAAAAAAAAAAGAGTTATATGGAGGAAAGATCACAGAGACTGTGGCAACTTTTTTTTTTTTTTTTGAAAGATAATGAAGAATGGAAAAGGTACCATGGTACTGGAGAAAGACAAATGTTTTTATTTTTTTTTGTATTTTTTTTAACATTTATTAATATTCATTTTTAACATGGTTACATGATTCATGCTCCTCCTTTCCCCTTCAACCCCGCCCCCGCGCCCCCCCTACCCATGGCCGATGCGCATTTCCACTAGTTTTGTCATGTGTCCTTGATCAAGACCAATTTCCAAATTGTTGGTAGTTGCCTTGGTGTGGTAGTTTCGAGTCCACACCCCCAATCATGTCCACCCCCGACCCATGCGTTCAAGCAGTTGTTTTTCTTATATGTTTCCTCTCCTGCAGTCCTTCTTCTGAATGTGGGTAGCATCTTTACCATAAATCCCTCAGAATTGTCCTGGGTCATTGTATTGCTGCTGGTACAGAGGTCCATTACATTCGATTTTACCACAGAATGTCAGTCTCTGTGTATAGAGTTCTTCTGGCTCTGCTCCTTTCGCTCTGCATCAGTTCCCGGAGGTCTCTCCAGTTCGCCTGGAACTTCTCCAGTTTATTATTCCTTTTAGCACAATAGTATTCCATCACCCGCATATACCACAGTTTGTTCAGCCATTCCCCAATTGAAGGACATCCCCTCCTTTTCCAATTTGTTGCCACCACAAAAAGCACAGCTATGAATATTTTCGTACAAGTCTGTTTATCTATGATCTCTTTGGGGTACAAACCCAGCAATGGTATGGCTGGATCAAAGGGCAGGCATTCTTTTATAGCCC
>NC_058133.1:279312902-279325307 GCF_016433145.1 Gracilinanus agilis | reverse complement strand
CAAGATTCTACCTTTTAAACTGTTATTTTCTTGCCAGATCTCTTCCATTTTCCTCAAAATCTCAGTTTTGAACTCTTCCATAGCTTGTGAGGAGTTTTCCTTATTTGAGGAGGGTCCGGATGCTTGTTTGTTCTCCTCCTCTGTTTGCTCGGTTGTCTGGATTTTCTCTGTGTAAAAGCTGTCGAGTGTTAAAGACTTCTTTTTCTTGTTATTATTCTTTCTCTTCTGAACTTCCTGAGGCTGAGTAGCCATCATTAGCCCAGCAGCTTCTCAGATTTATCCTCGCGCTCAGTGTCTGTTCGCGATCTATTGGCTCCTGAGGTCTGAGTTCTGGTTTTTTCCAAGGTCAAGCCCCCTGGTGGGCCCTCTTGCTTGCTCCTCTGCTGGAGGTTTCTTTACAAGTCTCAGGGCGCTGCTTCCATAGTCGTATACCTGTCCACACTGGTTCCCCACTTAGGCTTTAGTTCCTGGCTGTGTCTGCCTCCACCCACGCCTCTGCTCAGCCTGCACTCTGCGCCCAGCGTCCTGCTCCCGCGCTCAGATTTCGCCTGCGTTTTTTGACTTAATGGGGTCCTAAGTCTTGCTGCTCTCAGGAACAGGTGCCGGAGCTGCCAATGACTCGATGGGTGCCCCAAACTTGCTCTATTTCTTTTTAGCTGGGTTCGGAGCTATAGATGAGTGTGGAGGGGTTGGGGGTGGGGTGGTTGCTCAGCCCAAGATTTCGTGAGGGCTGTTTCACCCCTTTATAGCATGGAAATGCCTCGATTCCACGTACCTTCCACGCTGTGCCCTGTTGTGGGGGTTCCTCCGTTCATCTGGACTTGTTTTTATGTCCCCTTGAGGAGTTTTGTGTGTTTCGGTCAGGAGAGGTTAAGAGCTGCTTCTTACTCTGCCGCCATCTTAACCCGGACCTGTGGCAACTTTTGGATGGTCCATGAGATTATATTTTATAAAATCTCTCTGCATATCCATAATTGTCCGAGAGTTCAATCTCTCCATTGTTGTTCATCCTTCATTCTAGAAGAGGATGAATGACATCACTGGGCAATATCTTGGCTTGCAAGGCTTGCAAGTGAATTGGATTTTAGTGAGGCAGAGTTATACAATATCATCAGCCCCACTCACTCTTCTAGAACCATCCAAGTCCAGTGGTGATGGTCCAGGATGCCATGGATGCTCTTGGCATCTTTGATGTCTGACCAAGGTCTAAACAGGACCTGTTTCAGCCACCTTCATGGCTACTGGAACATATTATTCTAATCTGCCCATTTCACCAGAGAAAGTCTTCACATGCTTGAGGTAGACATCTCCCTAACTCACTGTTGGGTTTGAGGGCTATTGGTTACCCTCAACCTGGCTTAGCCTGTCCGCCAAGACAGTTTTACCATGGTGTAGCCACTGAGCATGCTACAGCTTCCTGGAGAGTTAACTCCAGCTAGAATAAACCAAGTGGATGAAGAATGCCTATCCCCCAGAACAGAGATGTAGCTGGATAGTAATATATAGAATTCAGGAAGCAGAAAGTCCTTAGGCTATAGTGCAGGGAATTTATGATACATATAAATATGCATATATACACATCAATCTTATGCTTAAAAATGCATACACAAATATATATGTATATGTTTTTATGAATATAAATTTTTCTTTAGAGGGATTAGATTGTAAACTCCTTGAGATCAGGGACTTACTTTTGCCCCTTTTTATATCCCAACACTTAACCAGTGTCTAGCACATAGTAGGGTAGGCATTTAATAAATGTTGATTAATGGATTGCAGTGTGTGTGTATGTGTAAAACTGCTGGGGAATGATGATGAAGTAAATAGAGTACAAGGATGGAATTAGGAAGACTTGAGTTCAAGTTTGACTCTCAGATAATTACTGGATGTGTGACCTTGGGAAAGCCACTTTAACCTCTATTTGCTTGAGTTTCTTCACCTGTAAAATGGGCATAATAATACCTACATCACAGGATTGTTGTAAGGACCAAATAAGATATAATTGTAAAGTGCTTCCCATAATGCCCAGCACACAGTAAGCACTATATAAATAAATGTGTGTGTGTGTGTGTGTGTGTGTGTGTGTGTGTGTGTGTGTGCATGTTTTGTATCTTAGATACCGCAAATGATCGGTAAACTAGCCCCAGAACTAAACAGAAGTATAGTGGACTGGATTGCCTTTGGAAAACCAAAATGTTCTTTTCATGACTCTAAGCTTCTCTCTGAAATAAAGACTAATTTTTTAAAACCCTTACCTTCAGTCTTAGAACCAATACTGTGTATTGGTTCCAGGGCAGAAGAGCAGTAAGGGCTAGGCAATGGGGACTGAGGTGGGGGGTGCAGGGTGGGAGTAAGTGACTTGCCCAGGGTCACACAATTAGGAAGTATCTGAGGCCAAAATTGAATCCAGAATCTCTCATTTCCAGGCCCAGCTCCCTATCCACTGAACCACCTAGCTGACCCGAAACACCCATCTTTTTAATAATGACAGGGCATGATTATGAGAAATGGAGCCCTCCAATGTCCAAAGGATTAAAGTCAAGCATCATCCAAAGGATAAGCAGTAGAAAGACTATGATAGGTATTCAAGCAGGCAACAACACATTCTGAACAAGGACTTATTCAAGAGAAGAAATGTAACTGATGTCATCAGAGAGACATAAGCCCAACAATAGCAACCTGGGTCCATCGCATCCTCACAAGATGCCTAGAGAAAGGCTCCCAGCATGATGGGTAGAACCTTGTGATGAAATTACAGGAGAGCATGAATCAAAGGTAAACTTCATGATCAGGCATGGATGGGTCACATGCTGGATTGCTAAAGGGAACATCTACTTCAATAAGATCACAAATCTTCTAAAATAGAGGAGTTTTTAATAAAAACTTAAACTTCTTATTTTAATGTCCCCCCAATAAACCATACTTACCTAATTGCTTTTTTTTCAATCCTTACCTTCTGTCTTAGAATCAATATTGTATATTGGTTCTAAGGCAAAAGATCAATAAGAGCTAGGTAATGGAGGTTAAATGACTTGCCCAGAGTCACACATGTCCAAGGCCAAATTTGAATCCAGGACCTCCCCTCTCTAGGACTGGCTCTCAATCCACAGAGCCACCCAGCTGCCCCCACCTAATTGCTTTTTTTAAAAAAACCCTTACCTTCCATCTTGGAGTCAATACTATATATTGGCTCCAAGGCAGAAGAGTTGTAAGGGCTAGGCGATGGGAGTTAAGTGACTTGCCCAGGGTCACACAACTGGGAAGCGTCTGAGGCCAGATTTGAACCCAGGACTTCCCATCTTTAGGCCTGGCTCTCAATCCACTGAGCTACCCAGCTGCCCCACCCCCACCTAATTGCTTTTTAACCCTCTTCTTCTGGGGAAAACAAAACAAAACAAAACCTTACACATGTCTCTTACTAAACAGTAGCTACTTCACCCCATCTTGTCAAAAATCTATTTAACTCATTTTACCAAGGACAGTCCTGGTTCATTTATCAGAGTCTTTTATCTTATGTTCTTCTGAACAGACTGGTTCCTTTGCGTCTCGTTCCCAGGATTACTGATGTGATGCTGAGCTGTTCCAATCCAAGGAAAACATTGAGTCCTTAAAAACCCAAGGCACACTACAGACCCTTAGGCATTTACTCCCTATCATTTGATTGCAAAATGGAACCCCCTGCTTCCTTCGTAACCCCTCAGCAACTCAGTGTCTCTGTGGGCATTCTCTATACACTTATCCCGGATGCTGAAGAGCAGGTGGGTGGTGGATGGGGAGTGGGACACCAGCAGACAAGAAACCTTTCCCTCTAGGGAAATCAAAACTATCTCTAAGAAAGCAATGACTAAGAAGATCCAGCTTTGAGTCCTGCATTCTCCATTACCTAATTACGTGTCCCTGGACACATCATTCCATCTCCCAGGTTCACACTTTCCTCATCTGTAAAATGAGTGGGTTGAATTTCGAAGATACCCTCCAGCTATAGGAGCCTATGAATCTATGAGCTTAGTTTTGGACTGACCACAAGGGAAATGTTCAATAAACATGAACTGAATTGATTTCAGAACTTCAGAAGGATGGAAGGATTCATTTCCACTAATATCAACACCTACATGGGTATAAACACTTAGCTGGGAAAGTACATTGGAGACAGGAAGACCCAGGTTTAAATCATCCTTCTGATACTAACTAGCTTTGCGATCATGGGAAAGTCATTTCACCTCTCAACCATAGTTTCCTCATCTGTAAAATAGGGATAATGCCACCTAAAGCACATAGCTGACAGGATCATTGTCAGCCTCATAAAAATAATTCCAGAAATGTCATACCAGTTGTTCATCATTATTATTGCCCTTGCTGGTGTCATTGTACACATTTTGACTCAAAGCGCTCACTTTGGCTTTCAAGATTTCCATCAACCTCAAAGAGATTGGCCACCTCAGGGGAGCAGAATCATTCCAGCCTGATGCTGTCTGACCTTTCACTTCAGGCAAGAAATATTCTTAGCACGACTCTCTCTCTTTTCTTCTCCTCTCTCTGCCTTGTAGTGTTACCATTTCTAGTCCCAACTGGAACCTGTAGCCCAGGGGCAGCCTCAGAAAAGAAAAAGAAAAAAGAAAATAAAAACCAAAACATACCACCCACAAGGGATCAGGAGTTGGATTTTTTTTCAAATATAATAAAAGTTTCCATGTTGTTGGCCGAGAACATAACTTGAAGGGTGGTCCCTTTTTCTCCACATAGCAACTTTCTAACTACTTCAGACCCCTATTGCCAGTGTGGACTATATTAACCCTTTTCATCTCTTGAATGCCAACACAAACTCTGGTCATGTGTTACCTCTTCCACGCAAAGACCAGGTACCTTTCATTAAGTTAATCTTGGGTTTCAATGTCTCATCAGATCTCCCAATGTTCCTTCTTCCAAACATCCTACATCATACTCACTTTGGGTTCTTTTACCTTCCTTCCTTACCTTGTCTTTTCTCTTCCCCTTTCCTCTGCTCCTCATTCTCTCTCCTTTCTTTTTCTCCTCCTCCTCTCTTTCCTCTATAGTCCTCAGCCTCATATCCCTGTTATTTTGTTTTCTGGCTCCTTTCGCCTTCTGTATCTTCCCTCAGGCTCTGTCTCTCTTTCTCTGGCTTTCTGGCTCTGTCATGGTTTCCCTGTCACTCTGTCTCTGTCTCTCTCTGCCACTCTCTCTCTCTCCCTTTCTGTGTCTCTCTGCCTCTGTCTCTCTCCCTCTCCTTTTCTCTTTCCTCTAGCACCCTTTTCTAGTTTCCATAGTCATATTTCCTAATAAAACCATAACTGTGATATTCCTTCCATTTTCACTTTCTTGGGGATGTCTCATAGATCTTGTCCTTTCCTTTTAGGCCATACCTGTAGACTCTCTCCCCCATCCACCTATGTAACATGGGTTCTCTCCCACCCTTTACCCTGACTCCACCCTAACCCAGCTTCCCCTGACAGAGTAACCGCCAGGCCTGGATGTACGAGTTGCCAGGTTTTCCTATTATAACCAGCACTGGAGTCTCTGAAATATGGTTGGCTGGTCCTCTCAGTTGCCACTCACAGTAGACAGCCTTGCTTCCTTTTTTCTTCCTCTTTCACAATTCTCTGCTGTTACCTCATACCACATACCTCACCCCCCTACACACACACCCCATCAGATTCAAGGAACAAGGAAATACGTCTTGGGGTCAATTAAAAAAAAAACAGGGGCCAGGGGAAAGCATGGAGCCAAGATGGTAGTTGGCAATTAATTCAACTCGAAAGGCAGTGTCTATGGAAAGCCTGGCTGAGGAGAAGGCAGAGGGCAGCCGCCACCCAATGTGTTCCTCCTTTCTCAGCCAATTCTGGTTTAAAGTGGAAGCACAGCTGGGTAGGGGCCTGGGCCGACTTAGCCCATGGCTGGTCTTCACCACGTAAATAAAAAAAAATATGCATTTGTAAATATATTTGCAGATTTGGATTAAAAATAATGTCTTCTGATAATAGACATACCAGTTTTTGAGTCTAAAAGAAATGCTCTCACTCGCTTTATTTTTTTGGCAATGTTAGAAACTCCTGAAAATAGAGGTTTATTATGGAAATGCTGACAGACCCTTAAATAGAGCCTTGCCTCTGCGACACTGTAATTATGGCTGCATTGAAATGCTCCAAAGAAAACACGATTTCCTTGTTCAAATAAATCATGCATGGTTTTAAAGGCCTAGATTTAAACCATTTGGACCATAAAGAATTGTCATACCTATATGTGTATGTAGATATATATATATATATATAGGTTTGTATACAATATGCCTATACATACATGGGGATATATATATATATGTAAAAAGAGAGAAAATGTATGTATAACTGGTCAACAGATAAATACATAATGGTTTAAAAAAAAAACAACTCTAGTCAAGCCAACAAGATACATAAGGAGGTAGAGACTGGGCTTCTAATATTTACATAATTAAACCCACATCTCTCTCCCATTCTCCTAAGTAGAAACCAGATTAACCTTATTACAGTGTTTATTTGATTAGCCTAGAGATTCCCTTCAGATAAAAGGGGGATACATTGCTTCCTTTCTTCACGCCCAAAATGGGGCCCAATCAGCTAGTCTCTATTGCATTTGTTCTATGGCATCTCTCAATGAGACGAGATGTTAGGGAGACCTCCCAAAGGACTGCCTGGAGGTGATTCAGGAGCACAGAGGCGTAAATGCCCAATGTTCTCATAATGGACTTTTATTTCCCCACAGAAATGTACTTGTCAGATTTTCCACAGTCTCAAAAGATGGCCACTTAAAAGGCCTACCAATAAAAAATGGTGTGCAAATATTCAAGTTATGATCCACCAGAAAATCAAGGCCCCAGAGAAGCAATGGAGGATAAATGGAAGGAAGATCACTGGACCTTGGGTTAGAAGATCCTGGTTTCATTCTGGATGGCAATTTGGAACTATTCCCAAAGGGCTTTAAAAGACTGTTTGTCCTTTGATCCAGCCATACCACTTGCTAGGTTTATACCCCAAAGAGATAATAAGGAAAAAGACATGTACAAAAATATTTATAGCTGCAGTCTTTGTGGTGGCAAAAAATTGGAAAATTAGGGAATGCCCTTCGATTGGGGAATGGCTGAAAAAATTGTGGTATCTGATCGTGATGGAATTTTTGTGCTGAAAAGAATAAAGAACTGGAGGAATTCCATGTGAACTGGAATGACCTCCAGGAACTGATGCAGAGTGAAAGGAGCAGAGCCAGAAGAACATTGTACACAGAGACTGATAAACTGTGGCACAATTGAATGTGATAGACTTTTCTACCAGCAGGACAATTCTGAGGGACTTATGAGAAAGAACACTATCCACATCCAGAGAAAGAACTGTAGGAGAAGAAACACAAGAAAAATGACTGCTTGATCACATGGGTCGATGGGCATATGATTGGGGATGTGGACTCTAAATGATCACCCCAGTGCAAATATTAATAATATGGGAATAAGTCTTGATCAATGACACATGTAAAACCCAGTGGAATTTTGCACTGGTTATGGGAGGGGGTCAGGAGGAGGAGAGAGAAAAAGCATAAATCATGTAACCATGGAAAAAATATTCTAAATTAATTAATTAAATGAAATTTTTTTAAAGAGACCCTGGTTTCTGTATCGACTATGTGACATAATAAGAAAACTGTTGGCTTTAGAGACAAGGGACCCAGGGTCCAAGCCCAGCTCTTCTGCTCAACAACTGAGGGATTTTAGACAATTTTCTGAACCTACCTATGCTTCATCTAGAAAATGAGTGGCTTGGCCTAAGTGACCTCTAGAATCCCTTCCAGCTCTAAGTCTATGAATAAAGTTGACAGGAGAAGTAGAAAGGGGACTCTAATTAGACTGTCTTAAGTGGTTTTCCCTGTTTGAAGTTGTGTCTGTTAAAGTTTTTATAACACATACCACTCAGAGTTCACAAAGCACTTTGCAGACATTATCTCAGTGGAAAGAGCCCTGAGTCTGGAGTCAGAAGGCCTCGGTTCAAATCCTGCCTCTGATGGTGACCATCTATGTGACCTTGGACCAATTGCTTAACCAGTCAGAACCTTAGCATCATCCTTTTAAAATGGGATTGTATTAGAGGATTAAATTAATTGTAAATATATATGTGTATATAGATAGATAGATAGATAGATAGATAGATAGATAGATAAAAATCAAATTTGAGGATATCTAATGTCCTTTCTGGGCAGCTAGGTGGCAAAGTAGATAGTACTAGACCTGGATTGAGGAAGATTTATGTTCCTGAGTTCAAATATCGCTTTACATACTTACAAGCTGTGTGGCCCCGAACAAGGTACTTTACTCTATTGCCTCAGTTTCTTCAACTGTAAAATGAGTTGGAGAAGGAGATAACAAACCACTCCAGTATCTTTGCCAAGAAAAACCCAAGTGGGATCAAAGAGAGTCAGATACAACTGAAATGATTGAACAATTATTTTTTTTCTAAAAAAAAAAAAAAGGTCCTTTTCTGCTCTGACATAAGGCAATTTGAACAAGTTCTAAGATTATAGGATAAGAGATTTGGAACTAAAAGAGACTTTAGAGTGTGTCTAATCCAACCCCCTCATTTTACAGAAGAGGGAATAGAGACTCAGAGAAACAAAATGACTTATTTAAGGTTGTAATCAGGCCCAAGATTTTATGACTCCAAAGTCCTTTCTAAGATTTTCTGGTTCCTTAAAAAAATTTTGTTTTTATTTATTAAAAGATTTTATCAAATTAACTAATTTAATATCAAAATGCTTAGGAAAATATTTCCTAAATTACCTATATTAGTCAAAAACATTGACATTGTTTTGACACAGTGAGAAATGTTTAGCAAAGGGGCAGCTAGGTCGCTTGGTGAATTGAGAATCAGGACTAGAGATGGGAGATCTTAGGTTCACTTCTTAGTTGGGTGACCCTGGGCAAGTCACTTAATCCCCATTGCCTAGCCCTTACTACTCTTCTGCCTTAGAACCAATGCACAGTGTTGATTTTAAGATGGAAGTATAAGGTTTTGAAAAAGAAAAAGAACTATATGGCAGATGGACAGGCAGAGACATGGGTGAAACCAGAGGGTGAACATGACCAAACCTAAAAGAGTAGGGATGAAGAAAACTAAACTGAAAGCAGGATATGGTGGCCTGAACAGCTTTAACTTGTGAGGTTGGAAAAAAAAAAGATTTTAAAAATCCAAATGCAAAACCAAGAGTGTAAGCAAAGCCTGCCGTTAGTCAGCAAAGAGCTCCCAGGCTCTGATGCCAGCACACAGGGTAATTATATTAGCACTTAGGCAGGATTTCTCATCTTCAAAGCCCTTTCCCAGCATTAACTAATAAATCCACCAGACAGCCCTGTCAGGTGGGTGTGATTATCTCTGCCTTGTAGACAAGGGAGAGCAGTGGCACCGAGAGGTCTCCCCTTCCCTGGGGCCACTGCAGGGGGCATTGGCACAGATAAGCATCCCTGGGGGTGTCTGGTTCCGCAAAGCTTCTCCAAGAAACACCAGGTTTCCTCAGGGGCTGGACTCTGACTGACCTGGGAGCTGGGAAGAGGCAGGGCTGACGACTTTGATAAATCCCTGAACCTTAAAGGGACCCCAGATACCATAGGAGGGTCACCTGTACCAGAACAGAAATTTCCCCTGTGACGCCCCCCTACACACACACACACACACACACACACACACACACACACACACACACATGCATGCACATACATAGAATTGTTCATAGGATTTAGAGCTAAAAGGATGCTTAAGCAATCATCTCGTCCAACCTCCTGATGTTGCAAGACCCAGAGAAGGAAGTGACTTGCCCAAGGTCAAGTTAACCTGTCTGAGTCTTAGCATCATGCTTTTAAAATTGGAAGTTGGACTGAAGAAAAGGTCCTTTTCAGTTCTGACTTAAGGTCTGACAAGTCCTGGGATCATAGGATCCGAGATTTGGAACGTGAAAGGAACTTACGAGATATCTAGTCCACCCTCCTCATTTTACAGAAGAGAAAACTGAGGCCATAGAAATGAAGGGTCTGGTTTAAGGCTAATTAAGTAGCTGAGCAGCTAAGTGGTGCAGTGGATAGAGTGCTGGGCCTGGAGTTGCCTTTCTGAGCTCAAATCTGGCCTCAGTCACTTATTAGCCTTGGGACTCCGGGCAAGTCATTTTATCTTTTTACCTCAGTTTCCTCATCTGAAAAAGGAAATAAAAAAGGAAACAGAAAACCATTCCAGCATATTTTCCAAGAAAACTTAAATGGAGTCACAAAGAATTGGACACACCTGAAAAACAACAGTAACTGAGTAGCAGAGGCAGGATTTGAACACAAGTTCTCTGGCTCCAGATCCAAGGTTTTTTTTGACCACACTACACTGCCTTTGTCAATAGCTCTCCTCAAATTCAGCGCCCCAAACTGGACAAAATATTCCAGGTTTGGTCAAGCCAGGGCAGAGTACAGTGGGATTTTATTGCCACCACTTGCCCAAGAGCAATGGATATAATTTTCCTTAACTGGAGATGGAATAAATTCTCCCATTTGAGGCTGAACAGGTAGAACAGGTCTTTACTTCCACTAATCAGCTTCATTTTTCTCTTAGGGCACCCGACAGAGACAGAATAAGTAAGGATTACTCCAGGCCAAGGACAAAATGTACTGGAAGATAAGAGGTCACCAACTATATGTTGACTATCCCCTAAAGGCTCCCAAGTTACGACTGGAGTAGCTTCAAACCAAGAGATATTCCCCATAGCTCTTTGTGGAACCTGTCAACCCCGTTCTCCATAAATTTAGACCCTAAAGGGAAGGAAAGGAGCATTTTTCTATCCTCCTTCTCTCCTTTCCACTCAACTTTCATCTTCGAGCTGTCCTCCCCTCCAAATTTTATTTCCTGTGTCATGGCACGGAAGGGGGTGAGTGGGAGCAGATACTCCCAGTGCCCTCAGACCTTCAAGGTCTGGTGCTGGATTTGAATCCCAGCTCTGACACTACTGAACTATGGGACTATAAGGAAGTTAGCTTACTGTACCCAGCCTGAGCTTCTCCACCTGTCAAATGAGGTTAATACTACTTTCTACCTTAAAGGGCCATTGGTCAGACAGTACTTGGTAAGCCTTAAAGCATTATGAGGTGTGATTATGATTGCCACTTAGATAACTCTATCATTAAGAAATTCCACAAGCACATCTCAATTTGAAAATCTAGATTAGAAGTTTCTAGAAACTCCAGCACCATCGATATTTTCTCATGTTCAATTTTTTTTCAGGCATGTCCAACTCTTCATGAGCCCATTTGGGGTTTTCCTGGCAGAAATACTAGAGTTGTTTGCCATTTGGAGGGGAGATGTCTATGGCAAAGATACAAGGATGGTTTCCCATTTCCTTCTCCGGTTCATTTTACAGATGAAGAAACCGAGGCAAACAGAGTAAAGTGCCTTGCTCAAGGTCACATAGTAAGTATCTGAGGTCAGATTTGAACTCAGAAAGATGAGTCTAATTGCCATCAATGGTGCAAAAAGTGGAATAAAGGAGAAGGAAATGGCAAACCGCTCTAGTATTTTTGCCAGGAAAACCCCAAATGGAATCAAGAAGAGTCAGACATGCCTGAACAACTGGGGGGAAAAATGCAAGGATGCTCAAGGTGCCTACACTGTGATGTAGAGGTTCAAACGTTTTAGAGACTTACTCCCAAAGATGCCATTATTAATCAAACTGAAGGCTGCTATGTGGTACAATGCATGGAGTGCAGAACTTGCAGTCAAGACCAGAAATCCTTTTCTCAAACACTTACTGAGCTGTGTGACCCTGAGCAAGTCAATTAAACTCTCAGCCTCAATTTTTTCATCTGTGAAATAATAACACCTTCTTCAGAGGGATGTTGTGGGGATCAAATGAGACAATAAAAAATGCTCTGTAAATCTTAAAGCATGATATAAATGTCATCTATTATTATTTTTATCGTTATTGTTTTTATTGTTCCCTTGGAACTAGCAATTCTACTGCTAGGCATATTCCCCAAGGAAAGCAATGCCAAGTTATTTCTAGCAATGCTTTCTGTGGTAGTTAAGAATGACAAACAAGGTGAATGCTCACTGGATGAACTAATAGTGGTTTATGACTAGAACAGAATATTATGATTCAGTTGGAAATAATAGGCATAAGGAATTTGGAAAAACATGAGAAGATTTGTATGAACTGAAGCAGAATGAAACACACCAAATTTACTATGTTCCAAGCACAGTGCTAAATGCTGGAAATCCAAAGAAAAGCAAAAACTGGTTTTCCCTCAAGGAGTTTACAGTCCCAAGAGGGGAGAAAACAGGCAAATCATATACAAATATATATATATATATGTATATATATATATATATTAAATTAGAGCTG